>NC_059197.1:30532990-30562990 GCF_020615455.1 Coregonus clupeaformis | reverse complement strand
TGGAGGAATGTTCCTTCATCTAAAACATAGGGAGGAGATATAAGGGTTGAACTTTGAACTCTAGATGGGGTGATACAGAGCTGATGGAGGAAGTTAAACTGGATCAGTCTGTATCTGGAGTTCAATGTGGAAGTAACCCCATCCCTGCATAGGTCACTCCATAGTCCCTCATCAAGATTAATACCCAGATCTTTTTCCCATCTAAGTCTGGATTTATCTAGTTCAGGTCCTGACGTACGAGCATTGTAAACACAGGAAATGGTATTGAACAGTGGTCGGTCAGCATGGCAGAGTTGTTCAATAGGTGACATATTAGGTAGGTTCCTTTGGCCCTTGAGATTCACCCTAATAACATGCCATAGTTGCAGGTAACTAAAGAAGTCTTTGTTAGACAAGTGGTATTTCTGTTTCAGCTGTTCGAAGGACATAAGAATTCCCTCCTCATAAGAATGTTCCAGAAGAGTGATGCCCTTCTCAGACCACAGTCTAATGGCACTATTCTGGAAAAACATAGGGATCAATCTATTGTTCCATAGAGGGGTTTTAGGGGAAATAAATCCCTCTCGTCTGAACAGCTCATGCTGCAGTTTGCTCCATGTCAGGACAGAATGTATAATTAAAGGTTTGTCTGTGATAGTTTTTTATAGATTTCATGTCCCATCTGTAAAACAATTCCTGCCCCAGTGTCCTCGTGTACCTCAAACGATTCCACGTTCAACCATGAGGGAGAAGGACCGCTGTCAAACCTCTGAGCCAGAAATCTAGACTGCGCAGCCCAGTAGTACATTCTGAAATTGGGGAGGTTTAAGCCCCCTTTGACCGTAATCAAGGGTCAGTTTGTCCAGGCTAACCCTGGGGGGTTGCCGTGCCAGATAAACCGTCTGGTCAGCTTGTCGAGAGAGGAAAAGAATGCTGCGGGCACAGTGATGGGGAGAGATTGAGACAAATATAGAAATCTGGGCAGGACATTCATTTTAATGACATTCATTCTACCCAGTAGAGTGAGAGGCAAGTCCAGCCATTTACACAGGTCACCCTCCACCTTTCGCAACAAGCCGGCCAGATTGAGTTTATAGAGGTTGCTCAGGTCACCCTCCACCTTTCGCAACAAGCCGGCCAGATTGAGTTCATAGAGGTTGCTCAGGTCACCCTCCACCTTTTGCAACAAGCCGGCCAGATTGAGTTCATAGAGGTTGCTCAGGTTACCATCCACCATTATGCCCAAATATGTGAAGCCCATAGGCGACCATCTAAAAGGAAACTTATGCTTGATGGTATGATGGTCAAAGACAGACAACGGTAAGATTTCGCTTTTATCAAAATTAACCTTATATCCAGAGAAATAACTATAATACTGTAGTAGGTTATGTAGGTGAGAGAGGGGATGTTTCTGGGTCCGTTTGAAATAAGATAAGGTCGTCCGCAAAAAAGTGATAACTTATGGGTATGGGGGGCCCACCTCAAAGCCACGTTCTAATGGTCTCGGCCAATGGTTCGATGGCGAGGGCGAAGAGGTGGGGGCTAATTGGGCAACCTTGTCTGTTCCCCCTATAGAGAGGGAAAGAGGAGGAAGTAATCCCATTGGTAGCAATCCCAGCTGTAGGAGATTTGTAGAGTGATTTGATCAAATGTACAAACACGGTGCCTAAACCAAACTTTTCCTAGACGCAAAAGAGGTATGGCCATTCGACCCTATCAAAGGCCTTTTCGGCGTCGAGGGAGACTGCGACACTAGGTATTTTGTTTTTTGTTAGCAAGGTGAATTATATCAAAGAACCTTCTGAGATTTTTGGAGGACAATCTATTAATTGTGAAGCCAGTCTGATCTGACCAACAGTGGTAGACATGACTACAGTCTCTCAGAGAAGGGGTAGGACAGTGGTAGACATGACTCCAGTCTCTCAGAGAGGGGGTAGGACAGTGGTAGACATGACTCCAGTCTCTCAGAGAGGGGGTAGGACAGTGGTAGACATGACTCCAGTCTCTCAGAGACGGGGTAGGACAGTGGTAGACATGACTCCAGTCTCTCAGAGAGGGGGTAGGACAGTGGTAGACATGACTCCAGTCTCTCAGAGAGGGGGTAGGACAGTGGTAGACATGACTCCAGTCTCTCAGAGAGGGGGTAGGACAGTGGTAGACATGACTCCAGTCTCTCAGAGACGGGGTAGGACAGTGGTAGACATGACTCCAGTCTCTCAGAGAGGGGTAGGACAGTGGTAGACATGACTCCAGTCTCTCTGAGAGGGGGTAGGACAGTGGTAGACATGACTCCAGTCTCTCTGAGAGGGGGTAGGACAGTGGTAGACATGACTCCAGTCTCTCAGAGAGGGGGTAGGACAGTGGTAGACATGACTCCAGTCTCTCAGAGAGGGGGTAGGACAGTGGTAGACATGACTCCAGTCTCTCAGAGACGGGGGTAGGACAGTGGTAGACATGACTCCAGTCTCTCAGAGACGGGGTAGGACAAAGGTAGACATGACTCCAGTCTCTCAGAGAGGGGTAGGACAGTGGTAGACATGACTCCAGTCTCTCAGAGACGGGGGTAGGACAGTGGTAGACATGACTCCAGTCTCTCAGAGAGGGGGTAGGACAGTGGTAGACATGACTCCAGTCTCTCAGAGAGGGGGTAGGACAGTGGTAGACATGACTCCAGTCTCTCAGAGACGGGGTAGGACAGTGGTAGACATGACTCCAGTCTCTCAGAGAGGGGGTAGGACAGTGGTAGACATGACTCCAGTCTCTCAGAGAGGGGGTAGGACAGTGGTAGACATGACTCCAGTCTCTCAGAGAGGGGGTAGGACAGTGGTAGACATGACTCCAGTCTCTCAGAGAGGGGTAGGACAGTGGTAGACATGACTCCAGTCTCTCAGAGAGGGGGTAGGACAGTGGTAGACATGACTCCAGTCTCTCAGAGACGGGGTAGGACAGTGGTAGACATGACTCCAGTCTCTCAGAGAGGGGTAGGACAGTGGTAGACATGACTCCAGTCTCTCAGAGAGGGGGTAGGACAGTGGTAGACATGACTCCAGTCTCTCAGAGAGGGGGTAGGACAGTGGTAGACATGACTCCAGTCTCTCTGAGAGGGGTAGGACAGTGGTAGACATGACTCCAGTCTCTCAGAGAGGGGGTAGGACAGTGGTAGACATGACTCCAGTCTCTCAGAGACGGGGTAGGACAGTGGTAGACATGACTCCAGTCTCTCAGAGACGGGGTAGGACAGTGGTAGACATGACTCAGTCTCTCAGAGAGGGGGTAGGACAGTGGTAGACATGACTCCAGTCTCTCAGAGACGGGGTAGGACAGTGGTAGACATGACTCAGTCTCTCAGAGAGGGGGTAGGACAATGATAGACATGACTCCAGTCTCTCAGAGAGGGGGTAGGACAGTGGTAGACATGACTCCAGTCTCTCAGAGACGGGGTAGGACAGTGGTAGACATGACTCCAGTCTCTCAGAGAGGGGGTAGGACAGTGGTAGACATGACTCCAGTCTCTCAGAGAGGGGTAGGACAGTGGTAGACATGACTCCAGTCTCTCAGAGAGGGGGTAGGACAGTGGTAGACATGACTCCAGTCTCTCAGAGAGGGGGTAGGACAGTGGTAGACATGACTCCAGTCTCTCAGAGAGGGGGTAGGACAGTGGTAGACATGACTCCAGTCTCTCAGAGACGGGGTAGGACAGTGGTAGACATGACTCCAGTCTCTCAGAGAGGGGGTAGGACAGTGGTAGACATGACTCCAGTCTCTCAGAGAGGGGTAGGACAGTGGTAGACATGACTCCAGTCTCTCAGAGAGGGGGGTAGGACAGTGGTAGACATGACTCCAGTCTCTCAGAGAGGGGGTAGGACAGTGGTAGACATGACTCCAGTCTCTCAGAGAGGGGTTAGGACAGTGGTAGACATGACTCCAGTCTCTCAGAGAGGGGGTAGGACAGTGGTAGACATGACTCCAGTCTCTCAGAGAGGGTAGGACAGTGGTAGACATGACTCCAGTCTCTCAGAGAGGGGGTAGGACAGTGGTAGACATGACTCCAGTCTCTCAGAGAGGGGGTAGGACAGTGGTAGACATGACTCCAGTCTCTCAGAGACGGGGTAGGACAGTGGTAGACATGACTCCAGTCTCTCAGAGAGGGGGTAGGACAGTGGTAGACATGACTCCAGTCTCTCAGAGAGGGGGTAGGACAGTGGTAGACATGACTCCAGTCTCTCAGAGAGGGGTAGGACAGTGGTAGACATGACTCCAGTCTCTCAGAGAGGGGGTAGGACAGTGGTAGACATGACTCCAGTCTCTCAGAGAGGGGGTAGGACAGTGGTAGACATGACTCCAGTCTCTCAGAGACGGGGTAGGACAGTGGTAGACATGACTCCAGTCTCTCGGAGAGGGGGTAGGACAGTGGTAGACATGACTCCAGTCTCTCTGAGAGGGGGTAGGACAGTGGTAGACATGACTCCAGTCTCTCTGAGAGGGGGTAGGACAGTGGTAGACATGACTCCAGTCTCTCAGAGAGGGGGTAGGACAGTGGTAGACATGACTCCAGTCTCTCAGAGACGGGGTAGGACAGTGGTAGACATGACTCCAGTCTCTCAGAGACGGGGTAGGACAGTGGTAGACATGACTCCAGTCTCTCAGAGAGGGGTAGGACAGTGGTAGACATGACTCCAGTCTCTCAGAGACGGGGTAGGACAGTGGTAGACATGACTCCAGTCTCTCAGAGAGGGGTAGGACAGTGATAGACATGACTCCAGTCTCTCAGAGAGGGGTAGGACAGTGGTAGACATGACTCCAGTCTCTCAGAGACGGGGTAGGACAGTGGTAGACATGACTCCAGTCTCTCAGAGAGGGGGTAGGACAGTGGTAGACATGACTCCAGTCTCTCAGAGAGGGGGTAGGACAGTGGTAGACATGACTCCAGTCTCTCAGAGAGGGGTAGGACAGTGGTAGACATGACTCCAGTCTCTCAGAGAGGGGGTAGGACAGTGGTAGACATGACTCCAGTCTCTCAGAGAGGGTAGGACAGTGGTAGACATGACTCCAGTCTCTCAGAGACGGGGTAGGACAGTGGTAGACATGACTCCAGTCTCTCAGAGAGGGTAGGACAGTGGTAGACATGACTCCAGTCTCTCAGAGAGGGGGTAGGACAGTGGTAGACATGACTCCAGTCTCTCAGAGAGGGGGTAGGACAGTGGTAGACATGACTCCAGTCTCTCAGAGAGGGGGTAGGACAGTGGTAGACATGACTCCAGTCTCTCAGAGAGGGGTAGGACAGTGGTAGACATGACTCCAGTCTCTCAGAGAGGGGGTAGGACAGTGGTAGACATGACTCCAGTCTCTCAGAGAGGGGTAGGACAGTGGTAGACATGACTCCAGTCTCTCAGAGAGGGGGTAGGACAGTGGTAGACAT
This sequence comes from Coregonus clupeaformis, assembly GCF_020615455.1. Lineage (NCBI taxonomy): Eukaryota > Metazoa > Chordata > Actinopteri > Salmoniformes > Salmonidae > Coregonus > Coregonus clupeaformis. The sequence continues at coordinate 30,557,592 of NC_059197.1, read as the reverse complement.
GACTCCAGTCTCTCAGAGAGGGGGTAGGACAGTGGTAGACATGACTCCAGTCTCTCAGAGACGGGGTAGGACAGTGGTAGACATGACTCCAGTCTCTCAGAGAGGGGGTAGGACAGTGGTAGACATGACTCCAGTCTCTCAGAGAGGGGGTAGGACAGTGGTAGACATGACTCCAGTCTCTCAGAGACGGGGGTAGGACAGTGGTAGACATGACTCCAGTCTCTCAGAGACGGGGGTAGGACAGTGGTAGACATGACTCCAGTCTCTCAGAGAGGGGTAGGACAGTGGTAGACATGACTCCAGTCTCTCAGAGAGGGTAGGACAGTGGTAGACATGACTCCAGTCTCTCAGAGGGGGTAGGACAGTGGTAGACATGACTCCAGTCTCTCTGAGAGGGGTAGGACAGTGGTAGACATGACTCCAGTCTCTCAGAGAGGGGTAGGACAGTGGTAGACATGACTCCAGTCTCTCAGAGATGGGGTAGGACAGTGGTAGACATGACTCCAGTCTCTCAGAGACGGGGTAGGACAGTGGTAGACATGACTCCAGTCTCTCAGAGAGGGGGTAGGACAGTGGTAGACATGACTCCAGTCTCTCGGAGAGGGGGTAGGACAGTGGTAGACATGACTCCAGTCTCTCAGAGAGGGGTAGGACAGTGGTAGACATGACTCCAGTCTCTCAGAGAGGGTAGGACAGTGGTAGACATGACTCCAGTCTCTCTGAGAGGGTAGGACAGTGGTAGACATGACTCCAGTCTCTCAGAGACGGGGTAGGACAGTGGTAGACATGACTCCAGTCTCTCAGAGAGGGGATAGGACAGTGGTAGACATGACTCCAGTCTCAGAGACGGGGTAGGACAGTGGTAGACATGACTCCAGTCTCTCAGAGAGGGGGTAGGACAGTGGTAGACATGACTCCAGTCTCTCAGAGACGGGGTAGGACAGTGGTAGACATGACTCCAGTCTCTCAGAGAGGGGGTAGGACAGTGGTAGACATGACTCCAGTCTCTCAGAGAGGGGGTAGGACAGTGGTAGACATGACTCCAGTCTCTCAGAGAGGGGGTAGGACAGTGGTAGACATGACTCCAGTCTCTCGGAGAGGGGTAGGACAGTGGTAGACATGACTCCAGTCTCTCGGAGAGGGGGTAGGACAGTGGTAGACATGACTCCAGTCTCTCAGAGATGGGGTAGGACAGTGGTAGACATGACTCCAGTCTCTCTGAGAGGGGGTAGGACAGTGGTAGACATGACTCCAGTCTCTCAGAGACGGGGTAGGACAGTGGTAGACATGACTCCAGTCTCTCAGAGAGGGGGTAGGACAGTGGTAGACATGACTCCACTCTCAAAGACGGGGTAGGACAGTGGTAGACATGACTCCAGTCTCTCTGAGACGGGGGTAGGACAGTGGTAGACATGACTCCAGTCTCTCAGAGAGGGGTAGGACAGTGGTAGACATGACTCCAGTCTCTCAGAGAGGGGGTAGGACAGTGGTAGACATGACTCCAGTCTCTCAGAGACGGGGTAGGACAGTGGTAGACATGACTCCAGTCTCTCAGAGAGGGGTAGGACAGTGGTAGACATGACTCCAGTCTCTCAGAGAGTGGGTAGGACAGTGGTAGACATGACTCCAGTCTCTCTGAGAGGGGGTAGGACAGTGGTAGACATGACTCCAGTCTCTCAGAGACGGGGTAGGACAGTGGTAGACATGACTCAGTCTCTCAGAGAGGGATAGGACAGTGGTAGACATGACTCCAGTCTCTCAGAGACGGGGTAGGACAGTGGTAGACATGACTCCAGTCTCTCAGAGAGGGGGTAGGACAGTGGTAGACATGACTCCAGTCTCTCAGAGACGGGGTAGGACAGTGGTAGACATGACTCCAGTCTCTCAGAGAGGGGGTAGGACAGTGGTAGACATGACTCCAGTCTCTCAGAGAGGGGGTAGGACAGTGGTAGACATGACTCCAGTCTCTCAGAGAGGGGTAGGACAGTGGTAGACATGACTCCAGTCTCTCAGAGAGGGGTAGGACAGTGGTAGACATGACTCCAGTCTCTCGGAGAGGGGGTAGGACAGTGGTAGACATGACTCCAGTCTCTCAGAGATGGGGTAGGACAGTGGTAGACATGACTCCAGTCTCTCTGAGAGGGGGTAGGACAGTGGTAGACATGACTCCAGTCTCTCAGAGACGGGGTAGGACAGTGGTAGACATGACTCCAGTCTCTCAGAGAGGGGGTAGGACAGTGGTAGACATGACTCCACTCTCAAAGACGGGGTAGGACAGTGGTAGACATGACTCCAGTCTCTCAGAGACGGGGTAGGACAGTGGTAGACATGACTCCAGTCTCTCGGAGAGGGGGTAGGACAGTGGTAGACATGACTCCAGTCTCTCAGAGACGGGGTAGGACAGTGGTAGACATGACTCCAGTCTCTCAGAGAGGGGGTAGGACAGTGGTAGACATGACTCCACTCTCAAAGACGGGGGTAGGACAGTGGTAGACATGACTCCAGTCTCTCAGAGACGGGGTAGGACAGTGGTAGACATGACTCCAGTCTCTCGGAGAGGGGGTAGGACAGTGGTAGACATGACTCCAGTCTCTCAGAGATGGGGTAGGACAGTGGTAGACATGACTCCAGTCTCTCTGAGAGGGGTAGGACAGTGGTAGACATGACTCCAGTCTCTCAGAGACGGGGGTAGGACAGTGGTAGACATGACTCCAGTCTCTCAGAGAGGGGGTAGGACAGTGGTAGACATGACTCCACTCTCAAAGACGGGGGTAGGACAGTGGTAGACATGACTCCAGTCTCTCAGAGACGGGGGTAGGACAGTGGTAGACATGACTCCAGTCTCTCAGAGAGGGAGTAGGACAGTGGTAGACATGACTCCAGTCTCTCAGAGAGGGGGTAGGACAGTGGTAGACATGACTCCAGTCTCTCAGAGACGGGGTAGGACAGTGGTAGACATGACTCCAGTCTCTCAGAGAGGGGTAGGACAGTGGTAGACATGACTCCAGTCTCTCAGAGAGGGGGTAGGACAGTGGTAGACATGACTCCAGTCTCTCAGAGAGGGGGTAGGACAGTGGTAGACATGACTCCAGTCTCTCAGAGAGGGGGTAGGACAGTGGTAGACATGACTCCAGTCTCTCAGAGAGGGGGTAGGACAGTGGTAGACATGACTCCAGTCTCTCAGAGAGGGGTAGGACAGTGGTAGACATGACTCCAGTCTCTCAGAGAGGGGGTAGGACAGTGGTAGACATGACTCCAGTCTCTCAGAGAGGGGGTAGGACAGTGGTAGACATGACTCCAGTCTCTCAGAGAGCATCTTGGTGACCAGTTTACTTTCCGTATTATGGAGAGAGATTGGTCTATAGGAGGAGCACTTTAGCGGGTTTTTCCCATTTCTTGTAAATTACTCTAATCACCGCTTGATAGAAAGACTCTGGAAAGTGGTTGTCCTCCCCGGCTTTGTTAAGTACCTCCTAAAGGTAGGGTGCAAACAGCTCCTTAAATTCTTTATAGAACTCTGCAGGGAAGCCATCCTCCACAGGAGATTTATTAGAAGGTAAGGATTTAATGGCCTCCAACAATTCAGGGACTGAGAACTGTTCTCTCAGGTGCTCTCTGTCCTCCTCTGACAGGCATTGGAGGTTGAGACAGGAGAGAAAAGAGTTGATCTCTGATAGATCATCGCTTGATTGGGAAGTATAGAGGTCCTCGTAATATTTCTCAAAAGTATCATTGATTTCAGTAGGGTCGAAAGATATCTCGTTAGTAAGAGTTTCTATAGCATTAATTGGCCTCTTACTTTCCTCTGCTTTTAGTTGCCATGTCAACACTTTGTGTGCTTTCTCTTCAAGCTCGTAGTAACGCTGTTTTGATTTAGTGATGGCCCTCTCAGATTGATACGTGTTCAGAGTATTATATTTCCGTTTTTTTGTTTACCAAAAGCCTGTATGGGTCTTTAATCGGACCTCTGGTAGGTTTTCTCTAGCTCAGAGATTTCAGCTTCAAGGACATTCAGTTCGGCACCGTGTTTCCTCTTCAACCCTTTAGTATAGGCAATGATCTGTCCCCTCAAATAGGCTTTCGATGCGTCCCAAAGAATGAAACTGTCAGGAGCCGAGGTATGTATCGTTTTTTGTGTGCTCTAGGGCAACGGTGTCTAGATGGAATTTGTATTTGTGGGCCTGGCAACTGGACCTTTTTTGGAACGTCATTATTTTTGTCTTACTGAGATTTACTGTCAGGGCCCAGGTCTGACAGAATCTGTGCAGACGATCTAGGTGCTGCTGTAGGCCCTCCTTGGTTGGTGACAGAAGCACCAGATCATCAGCAAACAGTAGACATTTGACTTCAGATTCTAGTAGTGTGAGGCCGGGTGCTGCAGACTGTTCTAGTGCCCTCGCCAATTCGTAGATATATATGTTGAAGAGGGTGGGAATTAAGCTGCATCACTGTTTCACCCCACGGCCCTGTGGAAAGAAATGTGTGTGTTTTTTGCCAACTTTAACCGCACACTTGTTGTTTGTGAACATGGATTTTATGATGTCGTATGTTTTTCCCCCAACACCACTTTCCATCAATTTGTATAGCAGACCCTCATGCCAAATTGAGTCAAAATATTTTTTTAAATCAACAAAGCATGAGAAGACTTTGCCTTTGTTTTGGTTTGTTTGTTTGTCAGTTAGGGTGTGCAGGGTGAATACGTGGTCTGTCGTACGGTAATTTGGTAAAAAGCCAATTTGACATTTGCCTTGCTCTCTCTGTCTCTCTCTCTCTCTCTCTCTCTCTCTCTCTCTCTGTCTCTGTCTCTCTCTCTCTCTCTCTCTCTCTCTCTCTCTGTCTCTGTCTCTGTCTCTGTCTCTGTCTCTGTCTCTCTCTCTCTCTCTCTCTCTCTCTGTCTCTGTCTCTCTCTCTCTCTCTCTCTCTCTCTCTCTCTCTCTCTCTCTCTCTCTCTGTCTCTCTCTCTGTCTCTGTCTCTGTCTCTGTCTCTCTCTCTCTCTCTCTCTCTCTCTCTCTCTCTCTCTCTCTGTCTCTGTCTCTGTCTCTCTCTCTCTCTCTCTCTCTCTCTCTCTCTCTCTCTCTCTCTGTCTCTGTCTCTGTCTCTCTCTCTCTCTCTCTCTCTCTCTCTCTCTCTCTCTCTCTCTCTCTCTCTCTCTCTCTCTCTCTCTCTCTCTCTGTCTCTGTCTCTGTCTCTCTGTCTCTCTCTCTCTCTCTCTCTCTCTCTCTCTCTCTCTCTCTCTCTCTCTCTCTCTCTCTCTCTCTCTCTCTCTCTCTCTCTCTCTCTCTCTCTCGTTAGTTCCCCTGTGTGACAGCAGCTATGTCCCTGTGAGAACAGGCTAAACAAACAGGCAGCTCCATCACTCACAGACATGTGGCAGAGAAACTCTCTCAATCCTCCAGAGCCACCACCCTGCCCCCAGCCCCCAGCCCCCAGTTAACCCCCCCAGCCACACAACGCTGCCCCTCGCCACACAGCCACAACTCACAAACCCACCACCTCCTCTAGCCCCCCCCTCCTCAGCACCAAGTCCCAAATACTGGCCCCTCATACCACAGCCCCTAGACTGAAGCATAGCCCAGCCCCTAGACTGGAGGAGGAAGGAAGAAGGGGAGGGAGGAGGAGGGTGGGAGGTGGGATTATTCTGATTCCCATTCACTGAATGTCAGCAGCTCACAAAGGGGACAGCATGACACTGGCACTAAATCAGAGTCAATAGACTACTTTCTCAGCCCTGAGACATGACAGGGGGCGTGCCAACCAGGACCAGGCGTGTGAGAGAGAGGGAGGAAGGGAGTGTAGGAGAGAGAGAGAGGGAGGAAGGAGTGTGAGAGAGAGAGAGAGAGAGAGAGAGAGAGAGAGGCTGGTTGCCTCCATTGAAGGGGGCGTAAGGTCTGAGTGTGTGATAGAGTGAGAGGAGATGGGAGCATGTTGTTCAGCCCTCGGCATTATGCTGGGCACACACACACAACACACACACACACACACACACACACACACACACACACACACACACACACACACACCACTCACAACACACACATACAACACACAAACAAACACACACACACACAACACACACACACACACAACACACACACACAAAACACACACACACACAACACACACACAACACACTCACACTCACGTGGTCCTCTGTAGCTCTGTAGCTCAGCTGGTAGAGCACGGCGCTTGTAACGCCAAGGTAGTGGGTTCGATCCCCGGGACCACCCATACACAAAAAAATGTATGCACGCATGACTGTAAGTCGCTTTGGATAAAAGCGTCTGCTAAATGGCATATTATTTATTATATTACTCACACAAAACACACACACAACACACACAGGCGATGAGCAGAGGGAGCATGTTGTTGATGTTGTTGTTCAGCCCTCCCTGGACATTACGCTGCTGGAGGACCGAACAACACTGAGTCTCATTCAGCATGTTGTTCATGTTGTTGGTCTGTCACTAATGTACCGGTAGGTGGATGTTCATCATATGTACTGTTTGACTGGTCTGTCAATGATCTACAGTTCAGCTCATTGGTGTGAAAGGAACAATAAAGCACAGCATCAATCATGAAGGAACCCCTTTAACATTAGAACACACACACACACACACACACGCACACACAAACACACACACACACGCACACACAAACACACACACACACACGCACACACAAACACACACACGGAACATGTTTGGAACATAGGCAATCAATCAAACTTGTAAAGTGTGGGTCCTTCATCGGCTCACCAGCCAGACTAGTTGGTGATGGTGATGTTGTTGTTGATTAGCATCTGAACATTGATGTCACTATGAGGAGACAGACTGGGGGACCTGCAAGTTGAGAGGCACTTGTTTTCACCCCTGCCTCGCTCCATATCCCTTCCTTCCTTCATTCCTCCTTCCTTCATCCCTCCCTTCCTTCCTCCATTCCTCCATCCCTCCATTCTATCACAGGGGGCTGGGGTGGAGATGAGTGAGGGGGACATTAGTGTCAGTTACACACCTGTTGCACCCCCTGCATATCCTCTGAGTAGAAGGAGGGGTGGGCAGAGGGAGAGAGACAGGGGGGAGGCAGAGAGACAGAGGGGGAGGCAGAGGGAGAGAGGGGGAGGCAGAGGGATAGAGGGGGAGGCAGAGAGACAGAGGGGCAGGCAGAGGAAAACACTCATCAAGAGGCGGCGCTCCTAGTGGCCGGGGACTTTAACGCAGGGAAACTTCTTTTTTTTAAACTCTAGACCACCTTTACTCCACACAGAGACGCATTCAAAGCTCTCCCTCGCCTTCCATTTGGAAAATCTGACCATAATTCTATCCTCCTGATTCCTGCTTACAAGCAAAAACTAAAGCAGGAAGCACCAGTGACTCGGTCAATAAAAAAGTGGTCAGATGAAACAGATGCTAAGCTACAGGACTGTTTTGCTAGCACAGACTGGAACATGTTCTGGGATTCTTACGATGGCATTGAGGAGTACACCACATCAGTCACTGGCTTCATCAATAAGTGCATCGATGACTGTACGTACATACCCCAACCAGAAGCCATGGATTACAGGAAACATCCGCACTGAGCTAAAGGGTAGAGGGTAGAGCTGCCGCTTTCAAGGAGCGGGACTCTAACCCGGAAGCTTATAAGAAATCCCGCTATGCCCTCCTACGAACCATCAAACAGGACTAAGATTGAATCGTACTACACCGGCTCTGACGCTCGTTGGAAGTGGCAGGGCTTGCAAACTATTACAGACTACAAAGGGAAGCACAGCCGCAAGCTGCCCAGTGACATGAGCCTACCAGACGAGCTAAATTACTTCTATGCTCGCTTCGAGGCAAGCAACACTGAAACATGCATGAGAGCATCAGCTGTTCCGGATGATTGTGTGATCACGCTCTCCGTAGCTGATGTGAGTAAGACCTTTAAACAGGTCAACATTCAGACGGATTACCAGGACGTGTACTCCGAGCATGCGCTGACCAACTGGCAAGTGTCTTCCCTGACATTTTCAACCTCTCCCTGTCTGAGTCTGTAATACCAACATGTTTCAAGCAGACCACCATAGTCCCTAAGGTAACCTGCCTAAATGACTACCGACCCGTAGCACTCACGTCTGTAGCCATGAAGTGCTTTGAAAGGCTGGTCATGGCTCACATCAACACCATTGTCCCAGAAACCCTAGACCCACTCCAATTTGCATATCGCCCCAACAGATCCACAGATGATGCAATCTCTATTGCGCTCCACACTGCCCTTTCCCACCTGGACAAAATGAACACCTATGTGAGAATGCTGTTCATTGACTACAGCTCAGCGTTCAACACCAAAGTGCCCTCAAAGCTCATCACTAAGCTAAGGACCCTGGGACTAAACACCTCCCTCTGCAACTGGATCCTGGACTTCCTGACGGGCCGTCCCCAGGTGGTAAGGGTAGGTAACAACACATCCGCCACGCTGATCCTCAACACGGGGGCCCCTCAGGGGTGCGTGCTCAGTCCCCTCTTGTACTCCCTGTTCATCCATGACTGCATGGCCAGGCACGACTCCAACACCATCATTAAGTTTGGCGACGACACAACAGTGGTAGGCCTGATCACCGACAACGATGAGACAGCCTATAGGGAGGAGGTCAGAGACCTGGCCGTGTGGTGCCAGGATAACAACCTCTCCCTCAATGTGATCAAGACAAAGGAGATGATTGTGGACTACAGGAAAAAAAAGAGGACTGAGCACGCCCCCATTCTCATCGACGGGGCTGTAGTGGAGCAGGATAAGAGCTTCAAGTACCTTGGTGTCCACATCACCAACAAACTATCATGGTCCAAACACACCAAGACAGTCGTGAAGAGGGCACGACAAAACCTATTCCTCCTAAGGAGACTGAAAATATTTGGCATGGGTCCTCAGATCCTCAAAAGTTTCTACAGCTGCACCATTGAGAGCATCCTGACTGGTTGCATCACCGCCTGGCATGGCAACTGCTCGGCCTCCGACCGCAAGGCACTACAGAGGGTAGTGCGTACGGCCCAGTACATCACTGGGGCCAAGCTTCCTGCCATCCAGGACCTCTATACCAGGCGGTGTCAGAGGAAGGCCCTAAAAATTGTCAAAGACTCTAGCCACCCTAGTCATAGACTGTTCTCTCTGCTACCGCACGGCAAGCGGTACCGGAGCGCCAAGTCTAGGTCCAAGAGGCTTCTACACAGCTACAAGCCATAAGACTCCTGAACATCTAATCAAATGGCTACCCAGACTATTTGCATTGCCCCCCACCTCTCTTTTAAGCTGCTGCTACCCTCTGTTTATTATCTATGCATAGTCACTTTAATAACTCTACCTACATGTACATATTACCCCAATTACCTCGACTAACCGGTGCCCCCGCACATTGACTCGGTACCGGGGAGGCAGAGAGACAGAGGGGGAGGCAGAGAGAGTGACAACCCCAGAAAGACAGAGGGGGAGGCAGAGAGAGAGAGAACCCCATAGAGACAGAGGGGGAGGCAGAGAGACAGAGGGGGAGGCAGAGAGACAGAGGGGGAGGCAGAGAGACAGAGGGGGAGGCAGAGAGACAGAGGGGGAGGCAGAGAGAGTGACAACCCCAGAAAGACAGAGGGGGAGGCAGAGAGAGAGAGAACCCCATAGAGACAGAGGGGGAGGCAGAGAGACAGAGGGGGAGGCAGAGAGACAGAGGGGGAGGCAGAGAGACAGAGGGGGAGGCAGAGAGAAAGAGAACCCCATAGAGACAGAGGGGGAGGCAGAGAAACAGAGGGGGAGGCAGAGAGACAGAGGGGGAGGCAGAGAGACAGAGGGGGAGGCAGAGAGACAGAGGGGGAGGCAGAGAGACAGAGGGGAGGCAGAGAGAGAGAGAACCCCATAGAGACAGAGGGGGGAGGCAGAGAGACAGAGGGGGAGGCAGAGAGACAGAGGGGGAGGCAGAGAGAAAGAGAACCACAGAGAGACAGAGGGGGAGGCAGAGAGAGAGAGAACCCCATAGAGACAGAGGGGGAGGCAGAGAGACAGAGGGGGAGGCAGAGAGACAGAGGGGGAGGCAGAGAGAGAGAGAACCACAGAGAGACAGAGGGGAGGCAGAGAGAGAGAGGGGGAGGCAGCGAGAGAGAGAACCCCAGAGAGACAGAGGGGGAGGCAGAGAGACAGGGGGGAGGCAGAGAGACAGAGGGGAGGCAGAGAGACAGAGGGGGAGGCAGAGAGACAGGGGGGAGGCAGAGAGAGAGAGAACCCCATAGAGACAGAGGGGGGAGGCAGAGAGACAGGGGAGGGAGAGAGACAGAGGGAGGCAGAGAGACATAGGGGGATGCAGAGAGACAGGGGGGAGGCAGAGAGAGAGAGAACCCCAGAGAGACAGAGGGGGAGGCAGAGAGACAGGGGGGAGGCAGAGAGACAGAGGGGAGGCAGAGAGACAGAGGGGGAGGCAGAGAGACAGAGGGGGAGGCAGAGAGACAGGGGGAGGCAGAGAGAGAGAGAACCCCATAGAGACAGAGGGGGAGGCAGAGAGACAGAGGGGAGGCAGAGAGACAGGGGGGAGGCAGAGAGACAGGGGGAGGCAGAGAGAGAGAGAACCCCATAGAGACAGAGGGGGAGGCAGAGAGACAGGGGGGAGGCAGAGAGACAGAGGGGAGGCAGAGAGACAGAGGGGAGGCAGAGAGACAGAGGGGGAGGCAGAGAGACAGGGGGGAGGCAGAGAGACAGAGGGGAGGCAGAGAGACAGAGGGGAGGCAGAGAGACAGAGGGGAGGCAGAGAGACAGAGGGGGAGGCAGAGAGACAGGGGGGAGGCAGAGAGAGAGAGAACCCCATAGAGACAGAGGGGAGGCAGAGAGACAGGGGGGAGGCAGAGAGACAGAGGGGAGGCAGAGAGACAGAGGGGAGGCAGAGAGACAGAGAACCCCATAGAGACAGAGGGGGAGGCAGAGAGACAGGGGGGGAGGCAGAGGCTAACACAGGGGAGGCAGAGGGGAGAGAGGGGTGAGACAGAGAGACAGATGGGGAGGCAGAGAGAGAGAGGGGTGAGACAGAGAGGCACAGAGCGCCGCATCGCCCCAGGTACCAGGCTCATTAGCAGATAAAAGCGACCTTTCCCCCTGACCCCTGAACCAAGAGGTTGCCATGGAGTCTGCCAGTCCCGGCCTGGCTGGAGCATGCTGGGAATGATCTCAGCGGGGCGGAATGAATACGAGGCTGCAGGGAGAATTATTAAGATCCCCCTTCCTCACTTCCCCCCATCACCCATGTCTCCCCCCAACCCTCCACCCCCTTCCTAGACTATTGCTCCCCCACATTGGTATTTAGACACTTCATGCCTTCTTGAACTCACTTCTTGAAGTTATGCTCAAACTCAATGTGCTGCTCTCTCTCTCTCTCTCTCTCTCTCTCTCTCTCTCTCTCTCTCTCTCTCTCTCTCTCTCTCTCTCTCTCTCTCTCTCTCTCTCTCTCTCTCTCTCTCTCTCTCTCTCTCTCTCTCTCTCTCTCTCTCTCTCTCTCTCTCTCTCTCTCTCTATCTCTCTCTCTGTCTCTCCTCTCTTCCTGCTCTGGTCCTGTTCAATAATCTTAATGTCAGTCAGAAAGTTAATCTTGTTCTGTTCCGCAGGTCTCCTTTGATGTGTTGGGAGGAAAGAGTGTGATATCATAGGGACAAAATTGAAAGATTATTATTATTATTATTGACTTACTTGTTGCTTATCAACATGTAATCTTTTTATGATATTATGTGTAGATTGATGATTTGGCGACTAGTAGGTTTTGTTTTATTTCCAGAAAGACAGGAGGCTGCTTTGGGCTATAAACTCTGTATACCCTGCTACTCTTCAGGATAGCGTCTTAACAGAGTGAACAGAAATGTGAGGTAGTATATATCTCTGTGTGTGCATGCGAGTGCGTTGGTCCGTGTGTGTTTGGGGGAGGGGTATATCTTGGTCATGCTGGCTGGTTTTATAAGCTGCGGCTAACCCCACTCCCCACAGCTAACTGCATATTAAATAAACACAGCCAAGTGGCTGTACAGAAGGGGAAGTGCTCTGCTCTGCTCTGTTCTGTTCTGTTCTGTTCTGTTCTGGTCTGCTCTGCTCTGCTCTGGTCTGTTCTGTTCTGGTCTGCTCTGTTCTGCTCCGCTCTGCTCTGTAATGCTCCGCTCTGCTCTGTTCTGGTCTGTTCTGTTCTGGTCTGCTCTGCTCTGCTCTGTTCTGTTCTGGTCTGCTCTGTTCTGCTCCGCTCTGCTCTGTAATGCTCCGCTCTGCTCTGCTCTGTTCTGGTCTGTTCTGTTCTGGTCTGCTCTGTTCTGCTCCGCTCTGCTCTGTAATGCTCCGCTCTGCTCTGTTCTGGTCTGCTCTGTTCTGCTCCGCTCTGCTCTGTTCTGGTCTGTTCTGGTCTGCTCTGTTCTGGTCTGCTCTGCTCTGCTCTGTTCTGTTCTGTTCTGCTCCGCTCTGTTCTGGTCTGCTCTGTTCTGCTCTGCTCTGCTCTGGTCTGTTCTGTTCTGGTCTGCTCTGTTCTGCTCCGCTCTGCTCTGTAATGCTCCGCTCTGCTCTGCTCTGTTCTGGTCTGTTCTGTTCTGGTCTGCTCTGTTCTGCTCCGCTCTGCTCTGTAATGCTCCGCTCTGCTCTGTTCTGGTCTGCTCTGTTCTGCTCCGCTCTGCTCTGTTCTGGTCTGCTCTGTTCTGCTCTGGTCTGCTCTGTTCTGCTCTGTTCTGGTCTGCTCTGTTCTGCTCCGCTCTGCTCTGTTCTGCTCCGCTCTGCTCTGTTCTGCTCCGCTCTGCTCTGTAATGCTCCGCTCTGCTCTGTTCTGTTCTGCTCTGTTCTGTTCTGCTCCGCTCTGCTCTGTTCTGGTCTGCTCTGTTCTGCTCTGTAATGCTCCGCTCTGCTCTGTTCTGGTCTGCTCTGTTCTGCTCCGCTCTGCTCTGGTCTGCTCTGCTCTGGTCTGCTCTGTTCTGGTCTGCTCTGTTCTGGTCTGCTCTGCTCTGTCCTATTCTGCTCTGTTCTGTTCTGCTCCGCTCTGTTCTGTTCTGCTCTGTTCTGTTCTGTTCTGCTCTGTTCTGTTCTGCTCTGCTCTGTCCTATTCTGCTCTGTCCTGTTCTGCTCTGTCCTGCTCTGCTCTGTTCTGGTCTGCTCTGTTCTGTTCCGCTCCGCTCTGCTCTGTTCTGTTCTGCTCCGCTCTGCTCTGTAATGCTCCGCTCTGCTCTGTCCTATTCTGCTCTGTCCTGTTCTGCTCCGCTCTGCTCTGTAATGCTCTGTCCTGCTCTGTCCTGTTCTGTTCTGGTCTGCTCTGGTCTGTTCTGCTCTGTTCTGTTCTGTTCTGCTCTGTACTGTACTGGACAGCACAGCCAGGCCCTCCCCCTGGAGGCCCCACAACACCACCAACACCGATTAGATCTGGCAGCTGCTGTAAAGAGAGAGAGAGGGAGAGAGAGAGGGAGGGAGAGAGAGAGAGAGAGAGAGAGAGAGAGAGAGAGAGAGAGAGAGAGAGAGAGAGAGAGAGAGAGAGAGAGAGAGAGAGAGAGAGAGAGAGAGAGAGAGAGAGAGAGGGAGAGAGAGAGAGAGAGAGAGAGAGAGAGAGAGAGAGAGGGAGAGAGAGAGAGAGAGAGAGAGAGAGAGAGAGAGAGAGAGAGAGAGAGAGAGAGAGAGAGAGAGAGAGAGAGAGAGAGAGAGAGAGGGAGAGAGAGAGGAGGGAGAGAGAGAGAGAGAGAGAGAGAGAGAGAGAGAGAGAGAGAGAGAGAGAGAGAGAGAGAGAGGGAGAGAGAGAGAGAGAGAGAGAGAGAGAGGGAGAGAGAGAGAGAGAGAGAGAGAGAGAGGGAGGGAGAGAGAGAGAGAGAGAGAGAGAGAGAGAGAGAGAGAGAGAGAGAGAGAGAGAGAGAGAGAGAGAGAGAGAGAGAGAGAGAGAGAGAGAGAGAGGGAGAGAGAGAGGGAGGGAGAGAGAGAGAGAGAGAGAGAGAGAGAGAGAGAGAGAGAGAGAGAGAGAGAGAGAGAGAGAGAGAGAGAGAGAGAGAGAGAGAGAGAGAGAGAGAGAGAGAGAGAGAGAGGGAGAGAGAGAGGGAGAGAGAGAGAGAGAGAGAGAGAGAGAGAGAGAGAGAGAGAGAGAGAGAGAGAGAGAGAGAGAGAGAGAGAGAGAGAGAGAAAAGAGAGTTTACATGGGGGTGGCTAGAGGCCAGAGGAACCTCCCACTCTTCCACTGGGGAGAAACTAGAGGGAAGGAAATAGGAAAGAGAGAGTGGGGGACAGTTGAAAAGACTGAGAGAGAAAGTGAGTGTGTGTGAGAGAGGGAGGGAAGGAGGGAAATAATAAGAAATAGAGGAGAGAGAGAGATTCATACATATGGGGGGATGAGGTAGAGGGGTTGTGTGTTTATAGCTGTGGTATGAAAATCTAAACCAGCAGTGACCAACGAGAGGAGAAGAAAGCAGATTATTTTAGTTTAGCTACGTCGCTAATTCTTCTAGTGGTCAGAGCACACTGTGAGGCAGGCAGTCAACCTCTCTCTCTCTCTGACTGTGAGGCAGGCAGTCAACCTCTCTCTCTCTCTCTCTGACTGTGAGGCAGGCAGTCAACCTCTCTCTCTCTCACTGTGAGGCAGGCAGTCAACCTCTCTCTCTCTCTGACTGTGAGGCAGGCATTCAACCTCTCTCTCTCTCTCTGACTGTGAGGCAGGCAGTCAACCTCTCTCTCTCTCTCTCTGACTGTGAGGCAGGCAGTCAACCTCTCTCTCTCACTGTGAGGCAGGCAGTCAACCTCTCTCTCTCTCTGACTGTGAGGCAGGCAGTCAACCTCTCTCTCTCTCTCTGACTGTGAGGCAGGCAATCAACCTCTCTCTCTCTCTGACTGTGAGGCAGGCAGTCAACCTCTCTCTCTCTGACTGTGAGGTAGGCAATCAACCTCTCTCTCTTTCTCTGAGGCAAGCAGTCAACCTCTCGTTCTCTCTGATTTTGAGGCAGGCAGACAACCTCTCTCTCTCTCTCTCTCTGACTGTGAGGCAGGCAGTCAACCTGTCTCTCTCTCTGACTGTGAGGCAGGCAGTCAACCTCTCCCTCTCTCTGACTGTGAGGCAGGCAGTCAACCTCTCTCTTTCTCTGACTGTGAGGCAGGCAATTAACCTCTCTCTCTTTCTCTGAGGCAGGCAGTCAACCTCTATTTCTCTCTGATTTTGAGGCAGGCAGTCAACCTCTCTCTCTCTCTGACTGTGAGGCAGATAGTCAACATGTCTCTCTCTCTGACTGTGAGGCATGCAGTCAACCTCTCTCTCTCTGACTGTGAGGTAGGCAATTAACCTCTCTTCTCTCTCTCTCTCTCTCTCTCTCTCTCTCTCTCTCTCTCTCTCTCTCTCTCTCTCTCTATCTCTCTCTCTCCTCTCAATTCAATTCAATTTAAGGTCTTTATTGGCATGGGAAACGTATGTTAACATTGCCAAAGCAAGTGAAGTAGATAGTAAACAAAAGTGAAATAAACAATAAATATTATCAGTAAACATTAAACTCAGAAGTTCCAAAAGAATAAAGACATTTCAAATGTCATATTATGTATATATACAGTGTTGTAACAATGTGCAAATAGTTAAAGTACAAATGGGAAAATAAATAAACATAAATATCGGTTGTACTTACAATGGTGTTTGTTCTTCACTGGTAGCTCAGTTGGTAGAGCATGGCGTTTGCGATGCCAGGGTTGTGGGTTCGTTTCCCATAGGGGGCCAGTATGAAAATGTATGCACTCACTAACTGTAAGTCGCTCTGGATAAGAGCGTCTGCTAAATGACTCAAATGTAAATGTTTCCCTTTTCTTGTGGCAACAGGTCAAAAATGTTATGTTCCT
Organism: Coregonus clupeaformis; assembly: GCF_020615455.1. Classification (NCBI taxonomy): domain Eukaryota; kingdom Metazoa; phylum Chordata; class Actinopteri; order Salmoniformes; family Salmonidae; genus Coregonus; species Coregonus clupeaformis. The sequence continues at coordinate 30,541,784 of NC_059197.1, read as the reverse complement.
TTTGATGGCATAGAAGGCCCTTCTTGCCTTGTCTCTCAGATCGTTCACAGCTTTGTGGAAGTTACCTGTGGCGCTGATGTTTAGGCCAAGGTATGTATCGTTTTTTGTGTGCTCTAGGGCAACAGTGTCTAGATGGAATTTGTATTTGTGGATCTGGCAACTGGACCTTTTTTGGAACACCATTATTTTTGTCTTACTGAGATTTACTGTCAGGACCCAGGTCTGACAGAATCTGTGCAGAAGATCTAGGTGCTTCTGTAGGCCCTCCTTGGTTGGTGACAGAAGCACCAGATCATCAGCAGACAGTAGACATTTGACTTCAGATTCTAGTAGGGTGAGGCCAGGTGCTGCAGACTGTTCTAGTGCCCTCACCATTGCTAGCTAGCCAACACTACCACCTAGCAGTACTGTAGCAACTAAATACAATATCATTTTAGTCAATGAGAATTTTGCAACGTAAAGCTTCACTTTCTGAACATTTGAGATGTGTAGTCCACTTGTGTAGCTAGCATGACTGACTTTGTGCTAGCTTGCCAACGTTTAACTATTTCTGCGTTATGAAAGGAACTAGACACGGACTCAAATGATCTGTTTAGTGTGTTAAAACACTATTGGTAGTATTGGCGCTAACCGTGTGTTATTGGATGCTAGCATTTTAGTTAGCTATGGTGTCATAGGATACGGTGCCCTGGGCGGTTTTCACGGAAGAATACTGTACCAAGTTAGCTAGCTGAATAAACTAAGTTAGAGTCTATTCCTAGAAAACATTGAACCGCTGTAGTTTACAACAATTATAATTTCTAAAGTGGAAGTTGGGAGAGTTATATTTGAGTGTTTCAGTGAAAGGTAAGTGAGGGAGGCCCCGCTCTCTCGCTTCCCCAGATGTTTAGTTAATTTTATTCCGATCTCTTTTGCGTTATTGTAGCCTTTTCTGTAGCCTGTCAACTATGTGTCTGTCTATCCCTGTTCTCTCCTCTCTGCACAGGCCATTCAAACGCTTCACACCGCATGGCTGCTGCCACTCTAATCTGGTGGTCCCTGTGCGCACGACCCACGTGGAGTTCCAGGTCTCCAGCAGCCTCTGGAACTGCCATTCTGCGGCCAACAAGGCAGAGTTAATCTCAGCCTATGCTACCCTCCAGTCCCTCGACTTCTTGGCGCTGACGGAAACATGGATTACCACAGAAAACATTGCTACTCCTACTGCTCTTTCCTTGTCTGATCATGTGTTCTCGCATACCCAAGAGCATCTGGTCCGCGCGGCGGTGGCACAGGAATCCTCATCTCTCCCAAGTGGACATTCTCTCTTTTCCCCCTGACCCATCTGTCTATCTCCTCATTTGAATTCCATGCTGTCACAGTCACTAGCCCATTCAAGCTTAACATCCTTATCATTTATCGCCCTCCAGCTTCCCTTGGAGAGTTCATCAATGAGCTTGACGCCTTGATAAGTTCCTTTCCTGAGGATGGCTCACCCCTCACAGTTCTGGGTGACTTTAACCTCCCTACGTCTGCCTTTGACTCATTTCTCTCTGCCTCCTTTCCACTCCTTTCCTCTTTTGAACTCACCCTCTCACCGTCCCCCCCTACTCACAAGGCAGGCAATACGCTTGACCTCATCTTTACTAGATGCTGTTCTTCTACTAATCTCACTGCAACTCCCCTCCAAGTCTCCGACCACTACTTTGTATCCTTTTCTCTCTCGCGCTCCTCCAACACTACTCACTCTGCCCCTACTCGGATGGTAATGTGCCATCGCAACCTTCGCTCTCTCTCTCCCGCTACTCTCTCCTCTTCCATCCTATCATCTCTTCCCTCTGCTAAATCCTTCTCCCTCCGATCTCCTGATTCTGCCTCCTCAACCCTCCTCTCCTCCCTTTCTGCATCTTTTGACTCTCTATGTCCCCTATCCTCCCGGCCGGCTCGGTCCACCCCTCCTGCTCCGTGGCTTGACTACTCATTGCGAGCTCACAGAACAGGGCTCCGGGCAGCCGAGCGGAAATGGAGGAAAACTAGACTCCCTGCGGACCTGTCATCTCTCTACATTTTCTTCCTCTGTTTCTCCGGCTAAAGCCACTTTCTACCACTCTAAATTTCAAGCCTCTGCCTCTAACCCTAGGAAGCTCTTTGCCACCTTCTCCTCCCTGCTGAATCCTCCTCCTCCTCCCCCTCCCTCCTCCCTCTCTGTGGATGACTTCGTCAACCATTTTGAAAAGAAGGTTGACGACATCCGATCCTCATTTATTAAGTCAAATGACACCGCTGGTCCTGCTCACACTGCCCTACCCTATGCTTTGACTTCTTTCTCCCCTCTCTCTCCAGATAAAATCTTGCGACTTGTGACGGCCGGCCGCCCAACAACATGCCCGCTTGACACTATCCCCTCCTCTCTTCTCCAGACCATTTCCGGAGACCTTCTTCCTTACCTCACCTCGCTCATCAACTCATCCTTGACCGCTGGCTATGTCTCTTCCGTCTTCAAGAGAGCGAGAGTTGCACCCCTCCTCAAAAAACCTACACTCGATGCCTCCGATGTCAACAACTACAGACAGTATCCCTTCTTTCTTTTCTCTCCAAAACTCTTGAGCGTGCCGTCTCTAGCCAACTCTCCTGCTATCTCTCTCAGAATGACCTTCTTGATCCAAACCAGTCAGGTTTCAAGACTGGTCATTCAACTGAGACTGCTCTTCTCTGTGTCACGGAGGCTCTCCGCACTGCTAAAGCTAACTCTCTCTCCTCTGCTCTTTTCCTTCTAGACCTATCTGCTGCCTTTGATACTGTGAACCATCAGATCCTCCTCTCCACCCTCTCCGAGTTGGACATCTCCAGCGCTGCTCACTCTTGGATTGCGTCCTACCTGACAGGTCGCTCCTACTAGGTGGCGTGGCGAGAATCTGTCTCCGCACCACGTGCTCTCACCACTGGTGTCCCCCAGGGCTCAGTTCTAGGTCCTCTCCTATTCTCTCTATACACCATGACACTTGGCTCTGTCATATCCTCACATGGTCTCTCCTATCATTGCTACGCAGATGACACAAAATTAATTTTCTCCTTTCCCCCTTCTGATAACCAGGTGGCGAATTGCATCTCTGCATGTCTGGCAGACATATCAGTGTGGATGTCGGATCACCACCTCAAGCTGAACCTCGGCAAGACGGAGCTGCTCTTCCTCCAGGGGAAGGACTGCCCGCTCCATGATCTTGCCATCATGGTTGACAACTCCATTGTGTCCTCCTCCCAGAGTGCAAAGAACCATGGCGTGACCCTGGACAACACCATGTCGTTCTCCGCTAACATCAAAGCGGTGACCTGATCCTGCAGGTTCATGCTCTACAACATTCGCAGAGTACGACCCTGCCTTACACAGGAAGCGGCACAGGTCCTAATCCAGGCACTTGTCATCTCCCGTCTGGATTACTGCAACTCGCTGTTGGCTGGGTTCCCTGCCTGTGCCATTAAACCCCTACAACTTTTCCAGAACGCTGCAGCCCGTCTGGTGTTCAACCTTCCCAAGTTCTCTCATGTCACCCCGCTCCTCCGCACACTCCACTGGCTTCCAGTTGAGGCTCGCATCTACTACAAAACCATGGTGCTTGCCTACGGAGCTGGGAGGGGAACGGCACCTCCTTACCTTCAGGCTCTGATCAGACCCTATACCCAAACGAGGGCACTACATTCATCCACCTCTGGCCTGCTAGCCCCCCTACCTCTACGGAAGCACAGTTCCCGCTCAGCCCAGTCAAAGCTATTCGCTGCTCTGGCACCCCAATGGTGGAACAAGCTCCCCCACGACGCCAGGACAGCGGAGTCACTGACCACCTTCCGAAGACACTTGAAACCCTACCTCTTTAAGGAATACCTGGAATAGTATAACAGCAATCCTTCTACCCCCCCCCCCCCACCACCCCATAAAAAAAGAAGGGAAAAAAAGTGGTTGTCCCACTGGCTATCCTAAGTTGAATGCACCAATTTGTAAGTGGCTCTGGATAAGAGCGTCTGCTAAATGACTTAAACGTAAATGTAAATATATATGTTGAAGAGGGTGGGGCTTAAACTGCATCCCTGTCTCATCCCACGGCCCTGTGGAAAGAAATGTGTGATTTTTGCCAATTTTAACCACACACTTGTTGTTTGTATACATGGATTTTATAATGGTGTTTGTTTTTCCCCCAACCCCACTTTCCATCAATTTGTATAGCAGACCCTCATGCCAAATTGAGTCAAAAGCTTTTTTGAAATCAACAAAGCATGAGAAGACTTTGCCTTTGTTTTGATTTATTTGTTTGTCAATTAGGGTGTGCAGGGTGAATACGTGGTCTGTTGTACGGTAATTTGGTAAAACGACATTTTGACATTTGCTCAGTGCATTGTTTTCACTGAGGAAATTAACTAGTCTGCTGTTAATGATAATGCAGAGGATTTTCCCAAGGTTGCTGTTGACGCATATCCCACGGTAGTTATTGGGGTCAAATTTGTCTCCACTTTTGTGGATTTGGGTGATCAGTCCTTGGTTCCAAATATTGGGGAAGATGCCAGAGCTAAGTATGATGTTAAAGAGTTTAAGTATAGTTTAAGTATAGTCAATTGGAATTTGTGGTCTGTATATTTTATCATTTCATTGAGGATGCCATCAACACCACAGGCCTTTTTGGGTTGGGGGTTGGGGGGGGGGGTCCCTCAGGTCTGGGAGAGTGACTCGCTGGTCTGGGCTTGGTGTCTGTTGATCTGTCTCTCTCTCTCTGTCTCTCTCTCTCTGTCTCTCTCTCTCTCTCTCTCTCTCTCTCTCTCTCTGTCTCTCTCTCTCTCTCTCTCTCTCTCTCTCTCTCTCTCTCTCTCTCTCTCTCTCTCTCTCTCTCTCTCTCTCTCTCTCTCTCTCTCTCTCTCTCTCTCTCTCTCTCTCTCTCTCTCTCTCTCTCTCTCTCTCTGTCTCTCTGTCTCTTTGTCAGCACCTCTGCCCTCCCATTCCCATCCTCCTCTGTTATTAGTTGATGTGACGCTGCAGAATATGACCACCCGCCCGCCTGCAGAGCAATCACCATTAGAATGACATTCACCCATAGTAGTGACTTGGTAGGGAATAGCTTTGATTAATTAATAGAATGGTGAGGTCCTCCCGAGTGGCGCAGCGGTCTAAGGCACTGCAGTGCTGTGGCGCCACTACAGCTTCGGGTTCGATCCCAGGCTGTGTCACAGCCGGCTGTGACCGAGAGACCCTTGGGGCGACGCACAATTGCCGTCGTCCATGTTAGGGGAGGGTTTGGCCGGCAGGGATTTCCTTGTCTAATCGTGCTCTAGCGACTCCTTGTGGCGGGCTGGGCACCTGCAAGCTGACTTCGGTTGTCAGTTGGACGGTGTTTCCTCCGACACATTGGTGCTTTCTGGGTTTAGCGAGCAGTGTGTCAAGAAGCAGTGCGGCTCGGCAGGGTCTTGTTTTTGGAGGACGCATGGCTCTCGACCGTCGCCTCTCCTGAGTCCGTAGGGGAGCTGCAGCGATGAGACAAGATCGTAACTATCAATTGGATATCATGAAATTGGGGAGAAAATAAAAAGAATGGTGTTTGTGTGCTAGTACAGGAATAGAGCAAACAAGTGGAAAGGTTGGGGCTAATGTGAATGCTGTACGATATAAGCTTGTGTTTTTTCCTGGTATTCCTCCCTCAGCGTCCTCCTCCCTTCGCTGACAGACCAGACCTCCCACAGAACTGCACAGACACACGCACACACACACACAAACATAGACACACACACACACAGGTAGAATAGTGGCTGTGAGAGCTGCTCATTGGTTTACAGTGAATGAGAAAACAGAGAGACTGAGAGAGAGAGAGAGAGAGAGAGAGAGAGAGAGAGAGAGAGAGAGAGACAGACAGACAGACAGCTAGCTCCAACTCTCTCTGGGCTCTCTCCCTCTCTCTCTCTCTCTCTCCTTCCCTCTCTCCCTCTTCTTCCCTCTCTCTCCCTCATTCCCTCGTCCTGGTTCTGGCTCTCCTCTCTTTGTGTGGTCCGGAGCTTCCAGTCCCATTAATCCAGGGAGAGGGGGAACAGAGATGAGAGAGGAGAAGGGGAAAGAGGGTGAAGAGAGGAGAGGAAAGAGAGAGAGAGAGAGAGAGAGAGGAGGAGAGAGAGAGAAAGGCAGAGGGAGGAGAGGAGAAAAGGGATTGATGGGCCTGGAGCACAGCACTGCCAGACGTGGGCCCCTCACCCCTGGCCTACACAGACACACTACAGTTCCTATAGATGAGGTAAAGAGGTCAATGGAACGCAGACCGCGGGGGATAGAAGAAGGACGCCGGATTGGCGCGCATTCAACAAATCTGATCTAACAAAGTGGATATTTTTCAAATCTGTCATGATTTATGTTTTGTAACAGGCCCACAACGTGGTTACTAAAGTTTGATTTCGATATATCTGGCTGTTTTCTCTGCATGACATTTAGAAGTTGTTCCTTTTCAGGTTTAGAAGAAGTGGCTGCTAAATGCTAACTCCCATTCGTATAAACTGGTAGCATAGCTAGCATAAATAAATTGGTGGTGGTAGTCTAAGTAGTTTTTAACTGTAATGCAGTTGATTGGTGACGATGACATGAACATGTATTGGGGTTGACATCCATACAAGCATTATACTCAGACATAGTGTGAAATACACATTTATTTATTTAACCTTTATTTTATCAGGGAGTCATACTGAGACCAATGTCTCTTTTACAGATGAGCCCTGAATTACAGAAATTACAGAACATCAAAATATTAATACAAAATGCATGCAGAAAGAAAAACAATGTCATAAAAAACAAACACATTCATCAGTAATAAGGTCCTCAACCTAGAGGCACCAAAACATCACATTTAAAAACATTTTGAAGATTGTTCCACAAATATTGGTCCCGTGTAGCTCAGTTGGTAGGGCATGGTGTTTGCAACGCCAGGGTTGTGAGTTCGATTCCCACGGGGGGCTAGTATGAAAAAATTTAAATAATGTATACACTAACTGTAAGTTGCTCTGGATAAGAGCGTCTGCTAAATGACTAAAATGTAAAATAAAGTGCTAGAAAACTAAAAGCTGATTTACCTAACTCAGTAGAGACCAAAGGAATTTCCAGAGTTAACCATCCCTGAGACTGGGTGTGGTCCTCCTACTCTCCTCCTATACTCTCCCTACACTCACACTACTACCCACCTACTCTTCCCCTAACCCCTCCCACCTACACTCTCCCCTACACTCCCTCCATACAGGTACAGTACCAGTCAAAAGTTTGGACACACCTACTCATTCCAGGGTTTTTCTTTATTTGTACTATTTTCTACATTGTAGAATAATAGTGAAGACATCAAAACTATGAAATAACACATATGGAATCATGTAGTAACCAAACAAGTGTTAAACAAATCAAAATATATTTAATATTTGAGATTCTTCAAAGTAGCCACCCTTTGCCTTGATGACAGCTTTGCACACTCTTGGTATTCTCTCAACCAGCTTCATGAGGTAGTCACCTGGAATGCATTTCAATTAACAGGTGTGTTTGTTAAAAGTTAATTTGCTGAATTTCTTTCCTTCTTAATGTGTTTGAGCCAATCAGTTGTGTTGTGACAAGGTAGGTGGGGTATACAGAAGATAAGCCCTATTTGGTGAAAGACCATGTCCATATTATGGCAAGAACAGCTGAAATAAGCAAAGAGAAACGACAGTCCATCATTACTTTTAAGACATGAAGGTCAGTCAATCCGGAAAATCTCAAGAACTTTGAATGTTTCTTCAAGTGCAGTCGCAAAAACCATCAAGCGCTATGATGAAACTGGCTCTCATGAGGACCGCCACAGGAAAGGAAGACCCAGAGTTACCTCTGCTGCAGACGATAAGTTCATTAGAGTTACCAACCTCAGAAATTGCAGCCCAAATAAATGCTTCACAGAGTTCAAGTCACAGACACATCTCAACATCAACTGTTCAGAGGGGACTGTGTGAATCAGGCCTTCATGGTCAAATTGTTGCAAAGAAACCACTACTAAAGGACACCAATAAGAAGAAGTGACCTGCTTGGGCCAAGAACCACGAGCAATGGACATTATACAGGTGGAAATTTGTCCTTTGGTCTGGAGTCCAAATTTGAGATTTTTGGTTCCAACCGCCGTGTCTTTGTGAGACGCGTGTGGGTGAATGGATGATCTCCGCATGTGTGGTTCCCACCGTAAAGCATGGAGGAGGAGGTGTGATGGTGTGGGGGTGCTTTGCTGGTGACACTGTCTGTGATTTATTTAGAATTCAAGACACACTTAACCAGCATGGCTACCACAGCATTCAGCAGCGATACGCCATCCCATCTGGTTTGGGCTTAATGGGACTTTCATTTGTTTTTCAACAGGACAATGACCCAAAACACCTCCATGCTGTGTAAGGGCTATTTTACCAAGAAGGAGAGTGATGGAATGCTGCATCAGATGACCTGGCCTCCACAATCCCCCAACCTCAACCCAATTGAGATGGTTTGGGATGAGTCGGACGGCAGACTGAAGGAAAAGCAGCCAACAAGTGCTCAGAACTCCTTCAAGACTGTTGGAAAAGCATTCCAGGTGAAGCTGGTTGAGATAACTTTTTTGGTTACAACATGATTCCATATGTGTTATTTCATAGTTTTGATGTCTTCACTATTATTCTACAATGTAGAAAATAGTAAAAAATAAAGAAAAACCCTGGAATGATTAGGTGTGTCCAAACTTTTGACTGGGACTGTATGTGTGTGTGTGTGTGTGTGTGTGTGTGTGTGTGTGTGTGTGTGTGTGTGTGTGTGTGTGTG
>NC_059197.1:30455490-30527990 GCF_020615455.1 Coregonus clupeaformis | reverse complement strand
GTCAACATTCACAAGGCCGCGGGGCCAGACGGATTACCAGGACGTGTACTCAGAGCATGCGCGGACCAACTGGCAAGTGTCTTAACTGACATTTTCAACCCCTCCCTGACCGAGTCTGTAATACCTACATGTTTCAAGCAGACCACCATAGTTGCTGTGCCCAAGAAAGTGAAGGTATCCTGCCTAAATTACTACCGCACCATAGCACTCACGTCTGTAGCCATGAAGTGCTTTGAAAGGCTGGTCATGACTCACATCAACACCATCATCCCGGAAACCCTAGACCCACTCCAATTCGCATACCGCCCCAACAGATCCACAGATGATGCAATCTCTATTGCACTCCACACTGCCCTTTCCCACCTGGACAAGAGGAACACCTACAGTATGTGAGAATGCTATTCATTGACTACAGCTCAGCGTTCAACACTATAGTGCCCTCAAAGCTCATCACTAAGCTAAGGACCCTGGGACTAAACACCTCCCTCTGCAACTGGATCCTGGACTTCCTGCCGAGCTTCTCCCAGGTGGTAAGGGTAGGCAACAACACATCTGCCACGCTGATCCTCAACACGGGGACCCCTCGGGGTGATCACCTACAACGATGAGACCGCCTATAGGGAGGAGGTCAGAGACCTGGCAGTGTGGTGCCAGGACAACAACCTCTCCCTCAATATGAGCAAGACAAAGGAGCTGATCCTGGACTACAGGAAAAGGAGGGCCGAACAGGCCCCCATTAACATCAACGGGATGTAATGTAGCGGGTCGAGAGTTTCAAGTTCCATGGTGTCCACATCACCAACAAACTATCATGGTCCAAACACAAAGACAGTCATGAAGAGGGCACGACAACACCTTTTCCCCCTCAGGAGACTTTAAAGATGTGGCATGGGTCCCCAATTCCTCAAAGTTCTACAGCTGAACCATCGAGAGCATCCTGACCGGTTGCATTACCGCCTGGTATGGCAACTGCTCGGCATCTGACCGTAAGTCGCTCCAGAGGATAGTGCGTACGGCCCAGTACATCACCGGGGCCAAGCTTCCTGCCATCCAGGACCTATATATTAGGCGACGTCAGAGGAAGGCCCAGGCTTTTTTCCACTATATTCGACTTGAGTGGGTTGAAGGGGTGTAATGTAAATGTATTTATACTGAACCGTTTCGTACGGGGACCTCGGTTCGGTCCTCACTGTGAACCCGAGTGTATACAGTTGAAGTCGGAAGTTTACACGTAGGTTGGAGTCATTAAAACTAGTTTTTCAACCACTCCACATATTTCTTGTTAACAAACTATAGTTTTGGCAAGTCGGTTAGGACACCTACTTTGTGCAAGACACAAGTAACTTTTCCAACAATTGTTTACAAGACAGATTATTTCACTCATCAAATCAAATCAAATCAGATTTTATTTGCCACATGCGCTGAATACAACAGGTGTAGACATTACCGTGAAATGCTTACTTACAGCCCTTAACCAACAATGCAAAATAAAACAACAACAACAAAAAAGTGTTGAGAAAAAAAGACCAAAGTAAAATAAAATAACAGTAGGGAGGCTATATACAGGGGGGTACCGGTGCAGAGTCAATGTGTGGGGGCACCGGCTAGTTGAGGTAGTTGAGGTAATATGTACATGTGGGTAGAGTTAAAGTGACTATGCATGAATAATTAACAGAGTAGCAGCAGCGTAAAAAGATGGGGTGGGGGGGCAGTGCAAATAGTCCAGGTAGCCATGATTAGCTGTTCAAGAGTCTTATGGCTTGGGGGTAGAAAATGTTGATTATTTCACTTATAATTCACTGTATCACAATTCCAGTGGGTCAGAAGTTTACATATACTAAGTTGACTGTGCCTTTAAACAGCTTGGAAAATTCCAGAAAATGATGTCATGGCTTTAGAAGCTTCTGATAGGCTAATTTACATCATTTGAGTCAATTGGAGGTGTACCTGTGGATGTATTTCAAGGCCTACCTTCAAACTCAGTGCCTCTTTGCTTGACATCATGGGAAAATCAAAAGAAATCAACCAAGACCTCAGAAAAAAAATTGTAGACCTCCACAAGTCTGGTTCATCCTTGGGAGCAATTTCCAAAGCCTGAAAGTACCACGTTCATCTGTACAAACAATAGTACGCAAGTATAAACACCATGAGACCACGCAGCTGTCATACTGCTCAGGAAGGAGACGCGTTCTGTCTCCTAGAGATGAACGTACTTTGGTGCGAAAAGTGCAAATCAATCCCAGAATAACAGCAAAGGACCTTGTGAAGATGCTGGAGGAAACGGGTACAAAAGTATCTATATCCACAGTAAAACGAGTCCTATATTGACATAACCTGAAAGGCCGCTCAGCAAGGAAGAAGCCACTGCTCCAAAACCGCCATAAAAAAGCCAGACTACGGTTTGCAACTGCACATGGGGACAAAGATCGTACTTTTTGGAGAAATGTCCTCTGGTCTGATGAAAGAAAAATAGAACTGTTTGGTCATAATGACCATCGTTATGTTTGGAGGAAAAAGGGGAATGTTTGCAAGCCGAAGAACACCATCCCAACCGTGAAGCACAGGGGTGGCAGCATCATGCCGTGGGGGTGCTTTGCTACAGGAGGGACTGGTGCACTTCACAAAATAGATGGCATCATGAGGAAGGAAATTTATGTGGATATATTGAAGCAACATCTCAAGACATCAGTCAGGAAGTTAAAGCTTGGTCTCAAATGGGTCTTCCAATGGACAATGACCCCAAGCATACTTCCAAAGTTGTGGCAAAATGGCTTAAGGACAACAAAGTCAAGGTATTGGAGTGGCCATCACAAAGCCCTGACCTCAATCCTATAGAACATTTGTGGGCAGAACTGAAAAAGAGTGTGAGAGCAAGGAGGCCTACAAACCTGACTCAGTTACATCAGCTCTGTCAGGAGGAATGGGCCAAAATTCACCCAACTTACTGTGGGAAGCTTGCGGAAGGCTTCCCGAAATGTTTGACCCAAGTTAAACAATTTAAAGGCAATGCTACCAAATACTAATTGAGTGGATGTAAACTTCTGACCCCACTGGGAATGTGATGAAAGAAATAAAAGCTGAAATAAATCATTTTCTCTACTATTATTCTGACATTTCATATTCTTATAATAATGCCTATAGAATATGGTGCTGCTTTGTAGGTCTATAAACTATGGTGCTGCTTTGTAGGTCTATAGAATATGTTGCTGATTTGTAGGTCTATAGAATATGGTGCTGCTTTGTAGGTCTATAAACTATGGTGCTGCTTTGTAGGTCTATAGAATATGGTGCTGATTTGTAGGTCTATAAACTATGGTGCTGCTTTGTAGGTCTATTGAATATGGTGCTTCTTTGTAGGTCTATAAACTATGGTGCTGCTTTGTAGGTCTATTGAATATGGTGCTTCTTTGTAGGTCTATAGAGTATGGGGCTGCTTTTTAGTAGGCCTTAAAACTATGGTGCTGCTTTTTAGGTCTATATAATATGGTGCTGCTTTGTAGGTCTATAAACTATGGTGCTGCTTTGTAGGTCTATAGAATATGTTGCTGATTTGTAGGTCTATAGAATATGGTGCTGCTTTGTAGGTCTATAAACTATGGTGCTGCTTTGTAGGTCTATAGAATATGGTGCTGATTTGTAGGTCTATAAACTATGGTGCTGCTTTGTAGGTCTATTGAATATGGTGCTTCTTTGTAGGTCTATAAACTATGGTGCTGCTTTGTAGGTCTATTGAATATGGTGCTTCTTTGTAGGTCTATAGAGTATGGGGCTGCTTTTTAGTAGGCCTTAAAACTATGGTGCTGCTTTTTAGGTCTATATAATATGGTGCTGCTTTGTAGGTCTATAAACTATGGTGCTTTTTTGTAGGTCAATGGACTATGGTGCTGCTTTGTTTGCCTATAGACTATGGTGCTATTCTTAGGTCTACATCTCTTGAGTAAATCTGAGAAATTATTCCAGGCTAGAGCCTATGCACATGTTGTAAAATTCTTAATTGCCGCATTCCTAACTTGCGAGTTGCGGGGTCGATAAACCAGAGTTGGAAGATCTTCCATCATCCTTTAAATCTCCAGTTTGGCAACATTTTGGCTTCCCAGTAGATTGCAACGGTGATGGACAAAGAGTTGTGTATAAAAGGTCAACAGTATCAATGAGAATAGCTGCTGCAGCTGCCAACACCTCAAATATTTGTTGACACATTTACGCCGTCGTACGTCGGAAACGTCTGGAGATCCTGGTTCGAATCCAGGCTCTGTCGTAGCCGGCCGCGACCGGGAGACCCATGGGGCGGCGCGCAATTGGCCCAGCGTCGTCCAGGGTAGGGGAGGGAATGGCCGGCAGGGATGTAGAGCATGGCGTTTGCAACGCCAGGGTTGTGGGTTTGATTCCCACAGGGGGTATGAAAAATAAAATAAAATAAAAAATAAATAAATAATGTATGCACTAACTGTAAGTCGCTCTGGATAAGAGCGTCTGCTAAATGACTAAAATGTAAATGTAAATGTAAAGAAACAACACAACATCCTCTCCCCTCTACATTCAAGCAGCTGATTCTGGCCGAGCCAAAGAAATTACAAGAGCAATAGGAATGTTTGTATTTTATACCGTCTTTGGTTTATAGTTGCGGATATGCACCCATTCTCGGTGGTTGAGAATAGGAGGTTTCAGCACCTCGAGCAACGTTACGATCTTCCCTCTTTCACTCATTTCAGCAAACAGGTAGTATCTGCTCTATATAAGCAAACCAAAGCCGAAGTTGTCAATGAATCTGGCACTGAAGGAGGCAGTGTTATGGGGCATTTGTAACCAAGTGGGAAGTGGGCATTTACCACATATGACTGGGAAAAATCATCTTGAACGGCCTTCCAACTGGAAACTGACTATCATCCTGAGCACCCACTTCTCCCACATGCTGACCTCTGACATCACCTACTAAGAAAATGGCGTCTATAACAGCATTTGCAACTAAACATTACGATGCAACTAAACATTATTTATAAAAAGTTCAAAGCACATGAATGCATCCACAACTGGTAAATTCCCACCTCCCACATGGTTATGAACGCAGCATCAGAGTGGAAACTTAAAAGGCCCAACATAACAATCCTGTCACAACAGACAATGCCCAGAACATTGTCACTGCTCAACATTGTGAATTGCTTTTAATTTTCCCGCTGTACCGAAACCGATCCAAACCGTGACCTCAAAACCGCAATACATACCAAATCGTGGCTTTTGTGAACCGTTACACCCCTAGTGGGTTGAGTCACTGACATGATCTTCCTGTCCGGTTTTGCCCCCCGCTATACACTTCAACACTCGGCAATTCCGTTCTGTGAGCATGTGTGGCCTTCCACTTCGCGGCTGAGCCGTTGTTGCTCCTAGGCATTTCTACTTCACTTACTTTTGACCGGGGCAGCTCTAGCAGGGCAGAAATTTGAGAACTGAATTTGACGGCATCCTATGGCGGTGCCACATTGAAAGTCCTGAGCTCTTCAGTAAGGCCATTCTACTGCCAATGTTTGTCTATGGAGATTGCATGGCGGTGTGCTCGATTTTATTCACCTGTCAGCAACAGGTGTGGCTGAAATAGCCAAATCCAGTAATTTGAAGGAGTGTCGACATACTTTTGTATATATAGTGTATCTGGTGTCCTCTGTGATCTTAGGTATTCTCTCTCTCTCTCTCTCTCTCTCTCTCTCTCTCTCTCTCTCTCTCTCTCTCTCTCTCTCTCTCTCTCTCTCTCTCTCTCTCTCTCTCTCTCTCTCTCTCTCTCTCTCTCTCTCTCTCTCTCTCTCTCTCTCTCTCTCTCTCTCTCTCTCTCTCTCTCTCTCTCTCTCTCTCTCTCTCTAACGCACCTGCTGTCTCGACCTCTGACTGCTTGGCTATGAAAAGCCAACGGACATTTACTCCTGAGGTGCTGACCTGTTGCACCCTCAACAACCACAATGATTATTATTTGACCGTGCTGGTCGTCTTTGAATGTTTGAAGATCTGGAAGAACAATCTAGCCTTAATTTATAATCTCCACCCGGCACAGCCAGAAGAGGACCATCCCTCAAAGCCTGGTTCCTCTCTAGTTTCGTCTTAGGTTTCTGTCTTTCTAGGGAGTTTTTCCTAGCCACAGTGCTTCTACATCTGAATTGCTTGCTCTTTGGGGTTTTAGGCTGGGTTTCTGTATAAGCACTTTGTGAAAACTGCTGATGTAAAAAGGTCTTTGGAAAATACATTTCATTGATGGATTGATTGACGAGGAAGGGAGGAGGGGAGGGTGAGAGGGATAGAAGGAGGAGGAGGGAAAGGAAGGAAACGGAGGAGGGAGGGAGGGCGATGGAGTGGGTGATTGAATTGTCAGTCCAGGTTATGATTAAGGCACGGATTTAACCATGTGACAAATTAATTTCATGCCTGTTGATTTTGCTGTTTCTCCTGGAATGTGGCTCGCCGTAGAACGCTCTCCTCCCAACTCTTCGTCTGTAGGAAGTACCTCCTCTGTCTCTGTGGTGTGGGCTCAGCTCAATCAATGATTCCTCCATGAATCAAAGGGACATCAGTTAAATATGCTGCTGTGTTATTGGAAGGCTGTGTGTACCGAGGCAGAAGAAAGACTGAGAAGCTGGTTGTGGGAACAACCCAGCCCTGGGTACACAGCCCTCTCCTTTCGTTTTCCATTTCTGTTTGGATTGTCAGCTGTGACATGGAATAGCAGGGTGTCTGGGAGGGAGGGTGGGGGGGGGGGGACTCTGGGGCTTCCAGGCGATGTGTTGTTTACTCTGGCTAGCAGCAGTTGTGGACTCCTGCCTGTACTGTCGCCAACTGCCACCTCAAAACTACACCAAAAAGTAGCCAGCTCCCTCTCTATCCCTGCCGCTTGCAAATTTGAGATCTGATCTATCCAGTCCTACAAGATCTGCGAAGGAGGGCCGTGCCTGTCCTGTCTATATTGCACTAGGTTGCTGAGCAACGAGGTAGTGGTGATGTTGTAATAACCAGGGTGACAGTCAGAAACTGAGACAGTGTGTGTTGAGTCTGACCAGTGTGGACAGAAACGTCACATCATGGAAAAAACACACACACGTGCACGCACACACAAACGCACATGTACACGCACCCACAGACCTGGAGGATGCTGCCGACCGTTTGGAGAGGAGCCACCTGGAGAGGAGCCACCTGGAGAGGAGGAGAGGAGACACCTGGAGAGGAGGAGAGGAGACACCTGGAGAGGAGGAGAGCAGACACCTGGAGAGGAGACACCTAGAAAGGAGAACACCTGGAGAGGAGTACATCTGGAGAGAAGAATACCTGGAGAGCAGACACCTGGAAAGGAGAACACCTGGAGAGAAGAATACCTGGAGAGCAGACACCTGGAAAGGAGAACACCTGGAGAGGAGTACATCTGGAGACACCTGGAGAGGAGAACACCTGGAGAGAAGAATACCTGGAGAGGAGTACATCTGGACACACCTGGAGAAGAGAACACCTGGAGAGGAGCCACCTGGAGAGGAGGAGAGGAGACACCTGGAGAGGAGGAGAACAGACACCTGGAGAGGAGACACCTATAAAGGAGAGCACCTGGAGAGGAGTACATCTGGAGAGAAGAATACCTGGAGAGCAGACACCTGGAAAGGAGAACACCTGGAGAGAAGAATACCTGGAGAGCAGACACCTGGAAAGGAGAACACCTGGAGAGGAGTACATCTGGAGACACCTGGAGAGAAGAACACCTGGAAAGGAGGCACCTAAAGAGGAGACACCTGGAAAGGAGACACATGGAGAGGAGGAGAGGAGACACCTGGAGAAGAGGAGAGGAGACACCTGGAGAAGAGGAGAGGAGACACCTGGAGATGAGTACATCTGGAGACACCTGGAGAGGAGAACACCTGGAGAGGAGAACACCTGGAGAGGAGTACATCTGGACACACCTGGAGAAGAGAACACCTGGAGAGGACAACACCTGGAGAGCAGACACCTGGAGAGGAGACCTGATGAGGAGACACCTGGAGAGGAGGAGACCTGGAGAGGAGAGACCTTGAGAGGAGAGACCTGGAGAGAAGGAGAGGATGGTGATGGAGGCTTTGGTGGTCCACCGAAGACCCTCCCTCCTTGATATAGAAATTCTTCGACTTCACTGCCTCTTCAATGGTAAGGTCCCATGCACCCTAGGGACACGTGACCTCCACCACTGCTGTGGTGCCCACCAGACCATCCGGTGAGGCACCCAGGACCCAAAGCCCGGAATCCTGCACATCCATCCCTGTAGCCATTTGCATTGATGCCTCACCGGATGGTCTGGTGCCCTCCTCTTCATTATCTGTGGCCCACTTTACAGACAACACCCCATCCAACGACTGTGCTCTGAGGACACTTTTTAGCAGCGACTGAGTAACGCCCTTGGCCCTAACCACTGCTCCATAATTGCCGGCCGTCAACCTTCCCTCTCCTCATGGTGTGCCAGTTGGGGTTGGTGTGCTGTCCAACTGTTGCCTGCCGTATAGCCTCCTGCTGCTCCAGCGACAGCGCCAAGCCAGCCAGGATGCCTGCGTGCCCCAGGTGCCCTTGTTTTTTAACAGCGTCTGGTACTGACAGGGAGGGTAGCGGTTGTTCTGGCTCAGGTTTAAGGAGACACGCGTTCCACTGAACCTGCCCCGGAGACGGTTCCTCAGCCACTGAAGATCCTCCTCTGTGGGCTCTCGGGACAGATAGTTGTAGTCTTTGGCCGGGTACAGGTCCTCCACTGACTGCACCTAGCTTCTTTCACTCGCAATTCACATCCGTACGGCCGATATTGTGAACCGCCAAAACAGGCTGCATGGCTACACTTATGAGCGCCACGGAGGCATTCACATGTGGCAGAGAGAATCCTCTGGTCACCTATAGAGACCTGCCAAGAGGAAGGATGTTAAGTGCCACATGCCTTTCAATGCATGACTTTGAACACCTTGAAATGCATTCGTTATAAGAAAGGTGCTATATAAATAAAGTTTGATTTGATTGATGACGTTAAAGCTGTAGAATTTTTATCAACTGTAATTTTCACATGAGGACAAGTGCAGTTTTCCCATAAACTTTTAATTGATAACTTTGGATTTTATCACTTGATATATCAATCATATAGTGGGAAGGATCCTATAAATCAAGACTGTGAATGCATGTACCACTCCAAATAAAGAAATACTGTGCCTTTGAAGATGTATTTCTGGTAATGAAACTACAATGCAGGCTGGATGTCTAAACAAAGTCAATTCGTATCCGGGGTAATCAGGTATCCGGGGTAATCAGGTATCCGGGGTAATCTGGTATCCGGGGTAATCTGGTATCCGGGGTAATCTGGTATCCGGGGTAATCTGGTATCCGGGGTAATCTGGTTAATGATTATATAATTGATTAAGTGCTTTTATTACAAGCAGCTACTGTAATGCTCTCCTGTCTGGTCTACCCAAGAAAGCCATTGGTCAACTGCAAAACATACAGTATTCTGCAGCACGGGTACTGACCAAGAACAGACGGAGAGCACACATTACACCTGTTGTAAAGTCTCTGCACTGGCTGCCTGTGAGTTTTAGGATACATTTTAAAGATTATTCTATTGGTTTTCAAATCAATCCCCAATACATATCAGATGGTTTTAAGTTATGTACCCAGTAGGTTCCTCAGGTCCAGACTGGCCTTTTAACTCTCTCAAAGCCTAGGACCAAGAGGCATGGAGAGGCAGCTTTTAGCGAACCTGAGGGGGGCTGAAACTGTGGACAAAAGAGATCTTAAACCTTTTTAGCTTTGCTTTTCCTTATTTTTTTTGGTCATTTTTTTTTTTTTTGGTCTTTCAGTTTTAAATTGTAAATGTTGTCTATGTTTTTTACTCTTGTGTTTCTTGTGTAGTAAATATTTTTATTTTCAGTGTTTATAGTTTTTTTCCTGTGAACCGCATTGTGTTGCATTCATGTCTGAAATGTGCTATATAAATAAAGCTTGATTTGTTTAGATTCATTTAGGTTTTGGTCCACCAGCTTCAAACATCTGTAAAAACAATATTTTTGGTTATTGAAAATATATTTCACAGCGATTTAGACAGTACAATGATTCACTACACTACACAGTGCATGTTTTCTCACATACATTTAAATTGAGTGAACAATGAATAATTTTAGCAACCAGGAAATGACAGAGCAATTTCTACATTGGCCACATGACCCGATTTCCATTAGATAACACAGCCACAAATTCAAAACAGCTTTCCCATTTTAATAATATGCCATTTAGCAGACGCTTTTATCCAAAGTGACTTACAGTCATGCGTGCATACATTTTTGTGTATGGGTGGTCCCAGGGATCGAACCCACTACCCTGGCGTTACAAGCGCCGTGCTCTACCAGCTGAGCTACAGAGGACCACATACCCTTTTGACAACAGATGCCGCTCTTGCGGGAGAAATCAATAGGCGAATATCACAGCTAATCACAACACTGGCGGGTAAGTAATACTGTGAAACACTATCATCACTACTACTTCAGATATTTTCTGAAATTATAATGTATTAAAAAAAAGCTTTAAAGACTCAATAACATATGTAGCAGCTGAAGGGTTAATGCTTTAGATTAATTGAACTCATACAATACAAACATACACCATCCCTATCCTGCCATCTGAACATGAGGTATAGTGAATATCGTGTCCGCAAATGGGACCCTATTCCGTAGATAGCGCAATACTTTAGTGCACTACTTTTGACCAGAGCCTTATGCTGCGAGGGACGCAAAAAAACGTCATACCAGTCGGCATAGCAGGACAAGAAAGCAAGAACGACAGTGACGGCAAAAGCAAGCCAGCACGACGGTATGCCTTGCTATGGTGATTTCAGTAAACAAACAGTTTAGAAAACTCCGGTAAAAAACAACGCTACGGCAGACGGCAAAAGTTGAAATATTTTAACTCTGGCGGCAAGTCCCATCTACCGTGGCGGGTGCTGGCATTCACCGCCAGCCTCAACGGCATTTACCTTCGTTATCTCATTGAAAACAATGACATCTAACGTCTGCCATGTAAACGCAGTATTACTTGTTTCAGTCCTGTAAAACACTAACCTCAAACAGAACAGCATTATGTAATGCATGGCCTCATTTCAGACCAAAAGATCATTATGATTGAGACCTCAGTCTCAGTTACTGTAAATTCATGACTTACGTACAGTTGAAGTCGGAAGTTTACATACATTTAGGTTGGAGTCATTAAAACTAGTTTTTCAACCACTCCACAAAGTTCTTGTTAACAAACTATAGTTTTGGCAAGTTGGTTAGGACATCTACTTTGTGCATTACAAAAGTAATTTTTCCAACAATTGTTTACAGACAGATTATTTCATTTATAATTCACTGTATCACAATTCCAGTGGGTCAGAAGTTTACACACACTAAGTTGACTGTGCCTTTAAACAGCTTGGAAAATTCCAGAAAATGATGTCATGGCTTTAGAAGCTTCTGATAGGCTAATTGACATAATTTGAGTCAATTGGAGGTGTACCAGTGGATGCATTTCAAAGCCTACCTTCAAACTCAGTGCCTCTTTGCTTGATATCATGGGAAAATCAAAAGAAATCAGCCAAGACCTTAGAAAACAATTTGTAGACCTCCACAAGTCTGGATCATCCTTGGGAGCAATTTCCAAACACCTGAAGGTACCACGTTCATCTGTACAAACAATAGTACGCGAGTATAAACACCATGAGACCACGCAGCCGCCATACCGCTCAGGAAGGAGATGCGTTTTGTCTCCTAGAGATGAACGTACTTTGGTGCGTAAAGTGCAAATCAATCCCAGAACAACAGCAAAGGACCCTGTGAAGATGCTGGAGGAAACAGGTACAAAAGTATCTATATCCACAGTAAAATGAGTCCTATATATTGACATAACCTGAAAGGCCGCTCAGCAAGGAAGAAGCCATTGCTCCAAAACCGCCATAAAAAAGCCAGACTATGATTTGCAACTGCACATGGGGACAAACATTGTACTTTTTGGAGAAATGTCCTCTGGTCTGATGAAACAAAAATATAACTGTTTGGCCATAATGACCATCGTTATGTTTGGAGGAAAAAGGGGGTTGCTTGCAAGCCGAAGAACACGATCCCAACCGTGAAGCACAGGGGTGGCAGCATCATGCTGTGGGGGTGCTTTGCTGCAGGAGAGACTGGTGCACTTCACAAAATAGATGGCATCATGAGGAAGGAAAATGATGTGGATATATTGAAGCAACATCTCAAGACATCAGTAAGGAAGTTTAAGCTTGGTTGCAAATGGGTCTTCCAAATGGACAATGACCCCAAGCATACTTCCAAAGTTGTGGCAAAATGGCTTAAGAACAACAAAGTAAAGGTATTGGAGTGGCCATCACAAAGCCCTGACCTCAATCCTATAGAATATTTGTGGGCAGAACTGAAAAAGTGTGTGCGAGCAAGGAGGCCTACAAACCTGACTCAGTTACACCCGCTCTGTCAGGAGGAATGTGCCAAAATTCACCCAACTTATTGTGGGAACCTTGTGGAAGGCTACCCGAAACATTTGACCTAAGTTAAACATTTTATAAGCAATGCTACCAAATACTACTTGAGTGTATGTAAATGTCTGACCCACTGGGAATGTCCTCCCGAGTGGCGCAGTGGTGTAAGGCACTGCATCGCAGTGCTAGCTGTGCCACTAGAGATCCTGGTTCGAATCCAGGCTATGTCGTAGCCGGCTGCGACCGGGAAACCCATGGGGTGGCGCACAATTGGCCCGGCGTCGTCCAGGGTAGGGGAGGGAATGGCCGGCAGGGATGTAGCTCAGTTGGTAGAGCATGGCGTTTGCAACGCCAGGGTTGTGAGTTCAATTCCCACGGGGGGCCAGTATGAAAAATAATGTTTGCACTCACTAACTGTAAATCGCTCTGGATTAGAGCGTCTGTCAAATGTGATGATTGAAATAAATTATTCTGACATTTCAGGGAATTTATATTAGGATTAAATGTCAGGAATTGTGAAAAACTGAGTTTAAATTTATTTGGCTAAGGTGTATGTAAACTTCCAACTTCAACTGTACTTAAAATAATATTGAAAAACGATTTACTAACTTATACATTATTTATAATCGTAATACAGGCATTTATCAAGCTTCAACAAGCCTAAAACATAACATGTTGCCAAGAGAACTTTGAAACAGTTATATTGATTAATGACTGAATATCATCTTGTCTTTAGTTTTAGTAAATGCCTCAGAAATGAATGAGTTATTCAGTGCCAGAAACTACGTACAACTCCACTAACTTATCAAACAGAAGCTACGTACAACTCCACTAACTTATCAAACAAACTACGTACAACTCCACTAACTTATCAAACAGAAACTACGTACAACTCCACTAACTTATCAAACAGAAACTACGTACAACTCCACTAACTTATCAAAGAGAAGCTACATACAACTCCACTAACTTATCAAACAGAAAATACGTACAACTCCACTAACTTATCAAACAGAAAATATGTACAACTCCACTAACTTATCAAACAGAAACTATGTACAACTCCACTAACTTATCAACAACATATTTACTGGAAAGTGTCTGGAAGGATGATGCCATGACATTGGATCAGAGGGCAGTTTCTGGAGCATATTTTCCCACAAAAAGCTGTGAGAGAGAGAGAGAGAGACATGGAGAGAGGGTGAATACTGGACCCCGAGCTTACCCCTGACCCTTTACCTCACTCCCTTTCCCACCCTCCCTGTCCTCTCTCTCTCTCCGCTGGGCTTTTGTTCTCTGTCCTCTCTCTCTCTCCATCTTCCGGCCGCAACCGGAGTGGTTCCTGATGGTCCCAAACAGGATTAGGCTCTCCCGCGGCTCCGGAGCCTTTTTGGGGGATTTGGGAGCGAAGCTGGGCCTCGCTGAAGCTGGGGGCCCGTTGTCTGGGGCTTCTAGTGGCTGGGGGCCGCTGTGGTGCTTTAATTACCCGACCACCAGGGGGCCGCAGTGCAGCCTGGCGGGGGATAGCCTGGGGCCGGAGGGGGCTGGTGGGGGCCTGGGCCAAAGCTTCTGTCTCTACATGAGAATAATCCCCTGGCCGCTCTCATCAGGTCAAACTGTACTTAGCTCTGACAACCATCTTTAACCAAGACCGCCAGGCCTTCAAAAGGGAATTCATTGGAGACGGGGCCCACTGGGGGCCGATGGGGGCTGCTGTGGTCTGCTGGGGGCCGAGGGCCTTTCATACACACCACAGCAATGCTAACCATCGCTAGACCTCACCAGGCCTCACACTATCAGAGGCATGTCATCTGGAGGTCAATGCCAGTGTGTCTGTGTGTCTTTGTGTGTGTGTGTGTGTGTGTGTGTGTGTGTGTGTGTGTGTGTCTGTGTCTCTGTGTGTGTGTGTGTGTGTGTGTGTGTGTGTGTGTCTGTGTCTGTGTGTGTGTGTGTGTGTGTGCCTAGATAGATCATTGGCATATTATGAAGTTTTAGTACAGGGTTTTATTTTTCTGATTTGCAATTAGCGTATGTTGTATGTCGTAGGCCCTATATGGTAAGGGTAGGTAACAACACATCTGCCACGCTGATCCTCAACACGGGGGCCCCTCAGGGGTGCGTGCTCAGTCCCCTCCTGTACTCCCTGTTCACCCATGACTGCATGGCCAGGCACGACTCCAACACATCATTAAGTTTGCCGACGACACAAACAACAGTGGTAGGCCTAATCACCGACAATGATGAGACAGCCTATAGGGAAGAGGTCAGAGACCTGGCCGTGTGGTGCCAGGATAACAACCTCTCCCTCAACGTGACCAAGACAAAGGAGATGATTGTGGACTACAGGAAAAAAAAGAGGACTGAGCACGCCCCCATTCTCATCGACGGGGCTGTAGTGGAACAGGTTGAGAGCTTCAAGTTCCTTGGTGTCCATATCACCAACAAACTATCATGGTCAAAACACACCAGGACAGTCGTGAAGAGGGCACGACAAAGCCTATTCCCCCGCTGGAGACTGAAAATATTTGGCATGGGTCCTCAGATCCTCAAAAGGTTCTACAGCTGCACCATCGAGAGTATCCTGACTGGTTGCATCACCGCCTGGTATGGCAACTGCTCGGCCTCCGACGGCAAGGCACAACAGAGGGTAGTACGTATGGCCCAGTACATCACTGGGGCCAAGTTCCTGCCATCCAGGACCTCTATACCAGGCGGTGTCAGAGGAAGGCCCTAAAAATTATCAAAGACTCCAGCCACCCTAGTCATAGACTGTTCTCTCTGCTATTGCACGGCAAGCGGTACCGGAGCGCCAAGTCTAGGTCCAAAAGGCTTCTTAACAGCTTCTACCCCCAAGCCATAAGACTCCTGAACAGCTGATCATGGCTACCCGGACTATTTGCATTGCCCCCCCACCCCACCCCCCCCCCCCCATCTTTTTACGCTGCTGCTACTCTGTTAATGATTTATGCATAGTCACTTTAACTCTACCCACATGTACATATTACCTAAATTACCTCGACTAACCGGTGCCCCCGCACATTGACTCTGTACCGGTACCTCCTGTATATAGCCTCCCTACTGTTATTTTATTTTACTGCTGCTCTTTAATTATTTGCTATTTAAATGTTTTTCTTAAACAACATTGTTGGTTAAGGGCTTGTAAGTAAGCATTTTACTGTAATGTCTACCAGTCGAGGTATACCAAACCTTTTTTGATATACTAAGAGGACCGTTATTAGCATGTTCTTCAAGAAGAAGGTCTGATCTCATTATTACTGAAACAGGATACAAGTGGAAAATATAAAGATCCAGTCCATTAAAAGAATTGGAGGCCCCTTACACTTCAGTGTTGTGATGCAAAAAATTCTAGCAAAATGTATAGCGCATAGGATTAAAAAGGTATTGTCGGATATTATTCATTCTAATCAGACAGGTTTTTTACATGGAAGATACATTGGAGATAATATAAGGCAAGTACTGGAAACAATAGAACACTATGGAGAATATGGGAAACCAGGCCTGCTATTCATAGCAGACTTCGAAAAGGCATTTGATAAATTACGACTGGGGTTTATACACTGCTCAAAAAAATAAAGGGAACACTTAAACAACACATCCTAGATCTGAATGAATGAAATAATCTTATTAAATACTTTTTTCTTTACATAGTTGAATGTGCTGACAACACAATCACACAAAAATTATCAATGGAAATCAAATGTATCAACCCATGGAGGTCTGGATTTGGAGTCACCCTCAAAATTAAAGTGGAAAACCACACTACAGGCTGATCCAACTTTGATGTAATGTCCTTAAAACAAGTCAAAATTATGCTCAGTAGTGTGTGTGGCCTCCACGTGCCTGTATGACCTCCCTACAACGCCTGGGCATGCTCCTGATGAGGTGGCGGATGGTCTCCTTAGGGATCTCCTCCCAGACCTGGACTAAAGCATCCGCCAACTCCTGGACAGTCTGTGGTGCAACGTGGCGTTGGTGGATGGAGCGAGACATGATGTCCCAGATGTGCTCAATTGGATTCAGGTCTGGGGAATGGGCGAGCCAGTCCATAGCATCAATGCCTTCCTCTTGCAGGAACTGCTGACACACTCCAGCCACATGAGGTCTAGAATTGTCTTGCATTAGGAGGAACCCAGGGCCAACCGCACCAGCATATGGTCTCACAAGGGGTCTGAGGATCTCATCTCGGTACCTAATGGCAGTCAGGCTACCTCTGGCGAGCACATGGAGGGCTGTGTGGCCCCCAAAGAAATGCCACCCCACACCATGACTGACCCACCACCAAACCGGTCATGCTGGAGGATGTTGCAGGCAGCAGAACGTTCTCCACGGCGTCTCCAGACTCTGTCACGTCTGTCACGTGCTCAGTGTGAACCTGCTTTCGTCTGTGAAGAGCACAGGGCGCCAGTGGCGAATTTGGCAATCTTGGTGTTCTCTGGCAAATGCCAAACGTCCTGCACGGTGTTGGGCTGTAAGCACAACCCCCACCTGTGGACGTCGGGCCCTCATACCACCCTCATGGAGTCTGTTTCTGACCGTTTGAGCAGACACATGCACATTTGTGGCCTGCTGGAGGTCATTTTGCAGGGCTCTGGCAGTGCTCCTCCTGCTCCTCCTTGCACAAAGGTGGAGGTAGCGGTCATGCTGCTGGGTTGTTGTCCTCCTACGGCCTCCTCCACGTCTCCTAATGTACTGGCCTGTCTCCTGGTAGCGCCTCCATGCTCTGGACACTATGCTGACAGACACAGCATACCTTCTTGCCACAGCTCGCATTGATGTGCCATCCTGGATGAGCTGCACTACCTGAGCCACTTGTGTGGGTTGTAGACTCCGTCTCATGCTACCACTAGAGTGAAAGCACCACCAGCATTCAAAAGTGACCAAAACATCAACCAGGAAGCATAGGAACTGAGAAGTGGTCTGTGGTCACCACCTGCAGAACCACTTCTTTATTGGGGGTGTCTTGCTAATTGCCTATAAGTTCCACCTGTTATCTATTCCATTTGCACAACAGCATGTGACATTTATTGTCAATCAGTGTTGCTTCCTAAGTGGACAGTTTGATTTCACAGAAGTGTGATTGACTTGGAGTTACATTGTGTTGTTTAAGTGTTCCCTTTATTTTTTTGAGCAGTGTATATAAATGCCTGGAGCATTTCAATTTTGGAGAATCTCTTATAAAATGGGTCAAAATCATGTATAGTAACCCTAGGTGTAAAATAGTAAATAATGGCTATATCTCAGAAAGTTTTAA
Source organism: Coregonus clupeaformis (assembly GCF_020615455.1). NCBI lineage: Eukaryota > Metazoa > Chordata > Actinopteri > Salmoniformes > Salmonidae > Coregonus > Coregonus clupeaformis. Next base: position 30,510,231 of record NC_059197.1, on the reverse strand, counting down.
ACTGTCAAGAGGAGTGAAACAAGGTTGTCCACTATCGACATATCTATTTATTGTGGCCATCGAGATGTTAGCTATTAAAATCAGATCCAATAATAATATCAGAGGATTAGAAATCTAGAGCTTAAAAACAAAGGTGTCATTGTACGCTGATGATTCATGTTTTCTTTTAAATCCACAACTAGAATCCCTCCACAGATGTACTGACAAATGTACTATATTACGTATTGGATCAATAACAAATAAAATGTTTACATTACCATGTAGTTTACCAATAAAATGGTCTGATGGTGATGTGGATAAACTCGGAATACATATCCCAAAGGAAATAAATGATCTCACTTCAATACATTTTAATAGAAAGTTAGCAAAAATAGATCAGATCTTGCTACCATGGAAAGGTAAATACCTGTCAATTTGTGGAAAAATCACCCTGATTAACTCTTTAGTATTATCCCAGTTTACCTATTTTCTTATGGTCTTGCGTACGCCTAGCGAACAGTTTTTTAAATTATATGAGAAAAAAATATTACATTTTATTTGGAACGGCAAGCCAGAGAAAATTAAAAGGGCCTATTTATATAATGAATATAAATTCGGAGGACATAAATTATTAAATATTAAAGCATTAGATCTATCACTAAAAGCTTCAGCCATACATTTTGCTGTGAAGAGACAGAATCATTAGATCATTTGTTTTGGTTCTGTCCATTTGTAGCTTGTTTTTGGACACAGGTCCAGGAATGGCTAAAGGATTGCAATATTTACCTGGAGCTAACCTTGCAGATAGCATTACTGGGTGATCTGAAAAGTCATAGTCAATCGATCAATAATATAATAATACTTTTAGCAAAAATGTTTATTTTTAATTCACAATCTGTAGAAGCAATGAGAACAGAAAGGTTCAGAACTTTTTGTAAGACATCACAGTACAGTTGAAATATATATGGCAAATAGAAATCCTATATGGATGGTGTTAAAAGATAGATGGGAGGTGTTGAATGGAGTTGAAGGATGGGACTAATAACAACTAACAACAAATAATAACAAAGATAACTAATAATGTAAGCATACTGTGTCCATAATAAGTATATCGGTTGTATGTTGGGAGCTTTTGGGAAAGAGCACAGTTAGAAAGATATGGCATATAGAAGCAAACCGGATGGACATCATGAAAATGATCGGAGAGGTTGAGAGTAGAGGAAGTTCAGGAGAAAAAACAAACAAAATATAATTATTGTAAAATTGACTGTGTCCATAAAATGTAGATAGTAAGTATAGGCTGGAAGTAGAGGCCTGGGCATTGTTGTTCACTAATTTACTCCAAGTAGGGAAAGGATGGCAGGGTTGAAAAGTAATAAAGGGGAGTATATATATAAAAAACATGGGGGATTGGATGTGATGCAGACAATTACATTGATAGAAGATACAATCTATCTGCAATATTAAGCTGATCCATCCCCCAGAAAAAAAGAATAAAAAGAAAATAATAATAATAATAATAAAAAAAAAATATATATATAAAAGTCTCCCTCTACACAAAAAATAAAAATAAAAAAGAATGTCTACACCTATTGTATTCGGCGCATGTGGTAAATACATTTTGATTTGATTTGATGTCTCAAAATATGCTTGTTCGACCATAACACTGGCAACAATTCTCACTCAGAAAGCATACATTGTCACTCATAACACACTGACCTAAAAAACACAAATAACAGGGAGCATTACATAAATGATAAAATTTTCTCTTTGAAGTTTGAATGATTTTTCACAGAAATCAGTATTTCATTATAGAATAACACCTTTTCACTTCTTTGACTGTACTAAAGTACATGTAACAAGAATGATTCAGAAATGCAGCAATTTGTTTCAATAGCCTTTTTTTTCTATATCTTTGCATATAGTAATTTACTTGTGAAAAATAACAGGTTGAAACAACAAACAAAATCCTGAAATTCCAGGGCTGCAATAATAATAAAAAATAAAAAACATCAACAACATGTATAGTATAATCACTCAAACTGTACAGTACTGTGAGGTGTTCTAGTTCTCCCTCTCTCCTGCATTTGGCCACAAGTTCTCATCACATCTTATTTCTTCTCTGGCGATGCATCTTGGAAAGTATCTTCTGGAATGTCTAATCCAACCCTGGCAGTCTTCAGGAGAAGTGTCTCCACACCCTGCATTCATGGCATCCAGTAAGGACATCTGGTCATGTGGATGGTGGTCATAAACCTTCCACCTCCACGCAGAGAAAAACCCCTCTATGGGGTTTAGGAAGGGGGAGTATGGAGGCAGGAATAGTACTAACATCCTGGGATGTGCAGCAAACCAGTCTGTGCCTGCAGCAGAGTGGTGGAATGCCACATTATCCCACACAACAACGAAGGTAGGGGAGTTTCTTGCCCCTCTCTCCTCCGCTGGCACAAGTCGATTATGCAGGTCATCCAGAAAAGAAATGAGCCTCTCTGTATTGTAGGGGCCAATGAGTGGTTTGTGTAACAGCAAAACCATCACTGGACAGTGCTGCACACATTGTGATGTCAGCTCCTCTCTGGCCTGGGAGATCCACGGTTGCTCTTTGTCCAATCACATTTCTTCCCCTGCGGTGTGTTTTTGTCCAGGTTGAATCCAGCTTCATCCACAAAGATGAATGTACGTGCAGTTTCCCTGGCTTCCATCTCCATTACTCTCTAAAATAGAGTAAATCCACAGTTTTACAGTACTTTATATTATGCATAAATGTGTATGTACCCTGTTTTGGTTATTGAACAGACATCTTACCTGGACATGTTGATACCGGAGTTCTTTCACACGTTCACCGTTTCTCTCAAAGGGTACAGTGTACAACTGCTTCATCGTTTCTCTAGGACTCTGACAATTGTCGTTGTGCTGACCGTATTCACATTCCCAAAAGTGATATTGTCTGCCAGCACTCTGTCCCGGATTTCCCGCAGTGTTATTGCATTGTTGCCAATGACCATGTCAACAATGGCAATTTCCTGTGCATCTGATAATATTCTGGCTCTCAGACTGCCCATCTTAATCTTTTATTTTTATTGGCCAGTCTGAGATATGGATTTTTCTTTGCAACTCTGCCTAGAAGGTCAGCATTCCGGAGTCGCCTCTTCACTGTTGACGTTGAGACTGGTGTTTTGCGGGTACTATTTAATGAAGCTGCCAGTTGAGGACCTGTGAGGCGCCTGTTTTTCAAACTAGACACTAATGTATTTGTCCTCTTGCTCAGTTGTGCACCAGGGCCTCCCACTCCTCTTTCTATTCTGGTTAGAGCCAGTTTGCGCTGTTCTGTGAAGGGAGTAGTACACAGCGTTGTACGAGATCTTCAGTTTCTTGGCAATTTCCGCATGGAATAGCCTTCATTTCTCAGAACAAGAATAGACTGACGAGTTTCATGAGAAAGTTCTTTGTTTCTGGCCATTTTTAGCCTGTAATCGAACCCACAATTGCTGATGCTCCAGATACTCAACTAGTCTCAAGAAGGCCAGTTTTATTGCTTCTTTAATCGGCACAACAGTTTCAGCTGTGCTAACATAATTGCAAAAGGGTTTTCTAATGATCAATTAGCCTTTTAAAATGATAAACTTGGATTAGCAAACACAACGTGCCATTGAACACAGGACTGATGGTTGCTGATAATGGGCCACTGTACGCCTATGTAGATATTCCATTAAAAATCATCCGTTTCCAGCTACAACGGCCATTTACAACATTAACAATGTCGACACTGTATTTCTGATCAATTTGATGTTATTTTAATAGACAAAAAAATTGCTTTTCTTTTGAAAACAAGGACATTTCTAAGTGACCCCAAACTTTTGAACAGTAGTGTATCTATATACAGTGGGGAGATACACTGCCGTATTTGATACACTGCCGATTTTGCAGGTTTTCCTACTTACAAAGCATGTAGAGGTCTGTCATTTTTATCATAGGTACACTTCAAATGTGAGAGACGGAATCTAAAACAAAAATCCAGAAAATCACATTGTATGATTTGTAAGTAATTAATTTGCATTTTATTGAATGACATAAGTATTTGATACATCAGAAAGCAGAACTTAATATTTGGTACAGAAACCTTTGTTTGCAATTACAGAGATCATACGTTTCCTGTAGGTCTTGACCAGGTTTGCACACACTGCAGCAGGGATTCTCCATACAGACCTTCTCCAGATCCTTCAGGTTTCAGGGCTGTCGCTGGGCAATACGGACTTTCAGCTCCCTCCAAAGATTTTCTATTGGGTTCAGGTCTGGAGACTGGCTAGGCCACTCCAGGACCTTGAGATGCTTCTTACGGAGCCACTCCTCATCCTTCTTCTTCCCCCAAACACGGCGAGTGTAGTTTAATTCCAAAAAGCTCTATTTTTGTCTCATTAGACCACATTACCTTTTGCCATTCCTCCTCTGGATCTTCCAGATGGTCATTGGCAAACTTCAGACGGGCCTGGACATGCGCTGGCTTGAGCAGGGGGACCTTGCGTGCGCTGCAGGATTTTAATCCATGACGGCGTAGTGTGTTACTAATGGTTTTCTTTGAGACTGTGGTCCCAGCTCTCTTCAGGTCATTGACCAGGTCCTGCCGTGTAGTTCTGGGCTGATCCCTCACCTTCCTCATGATCATTGATGCCCCACGAGGTGAGATCTTGAATGGAGCCCCAGACCGAGGGTGATTGACCGTCATCTTGAACTTCTTCCATTTTCTAATAATTGCGCCAACAGTTGTTGCCTTCTCACCAAGCTGCTTGCCTATTGTCCTGTAGCCCATCCCAGCCTTGTGCAGGTCTACAGTTTTATCCCTGATGTCCTTACACAGCTCTCTGGTCTTGGCCATTGTGGAGAGGTTGGAGTCTGTTTGATTGAGTGTGTGGACAGGTGTCTTTTATACAGGTAACGAGTTAAAACAGGTGCAGTTAATACAGGTAATGAGTGGAGAACAGGAGGGCTTCTTAAAGAAAAACTAACAGGTCTGTGAGAGCCGGAATTCTTACTGGTTGGTAGGTGATCAAATACTTATGTCATGCAATAAAATGCAAATTAATTACTTAAAAATCATACAATGTGATTTTCTGGATTATTTTTTTTAGATTCCGTCTCTCACGGTTTAAGTGTACCTATGATACAAATTACAGACCTCTACATGCTTTGTAAGTAGGAAAACCTGCGAAATCGGCAGTGTATCAAATACTTGTTCTCCCCACTGTAAAACATGAAAACATTATTCCTTTCTATGCAACCCTTCATAAAGCTGAGCAATAATGACCCTATAAAATAAATAATACACATACTGAGCTATATTGTATTCTAAAAAAATTGGGAAATTATATTATTTTATACTAATGCTATACTGAGAACATGACAGAGGCAGTGAGAGTGGACAATGAAGTGTTGAAACATTGACTTCGACTGTTTTCAGGTTAATTTGTGTCGTTGTTTTTTGATAATTGGTGGGTGTGTCTGTTGGAGGGGGAGTGTGCTTACCTGTCCTCTGAGTATTAACAGAGCCCTACCAGTCTCTGGGTATTAACAGAGCCCTACCAGTCTCTGGGTATTAACAGAGCCCTACCAGTCTCTGGGTATTAACAGAGCCCTACCAGTCTCTGAGTATTAACAGAGCCCTACCAGTCTCTGAGTATTAACAGAGCCCTACCAGTCTCTGGGTATTAACAGAGCCCTACCAGTCTCTGAGTATTAACAGAGCCCTACCAGTCTCTGGGTATTAACAGAGCCCTACCAGTCTCTGGGTATTAACAGAGCCCTACCAGTCTCTGGGTATTAACAGAGCCCTACCAGTCTCTGGGTATTAACAGAGCCCTACCAGTCTCTGAGTATTAACAGAGCCCTACCAGTCTCTGGGTATTAACAGAGCCCTACCAGTCTCTGAGTATTAACAGAGCCCTACCAGTCTCTGGGTATTAACAGAGCCCTACCAGTCTCTGGGTATTAACAGAGCCCTACCAGTCTCTGGGTATTAACAGAGCCCTACCAGTCTCTGGGTATTAACAGAGCCCTACCAGTCTCTGGGTATTAACAGAGCCCTACCAGTCTCTGGGTATTAACAGAGCCCTACCAGTCTCTGAGTATTAACAGAGCCCTCCCAGTCTCTGGGTATTAACAGAGCCCTATCAGTCTCTGGGTATTAACAGAGCCCTACCAGTCTCTGAGTATTAACAGAGCCCTACCAGTCTCTGAGTATTAACAGAGCCCTACCAGTCTCTGGGTATTAACAGAGCCCTACCAGTCTCTGGGTATTAACAGAGCCCTACCAGTCTCTGAGTATTAACAGAGCCCTACCAGTCTCTGAGTATTAACAGAGCCCTACCAGTCTCTGAGTATTAACAGAGCCCTACCTGTCTCTGGGTATTAACAGAGCCCTACCAGTCTCTGGGTATTAACAGAGCCCTACCAGTCTCTGAGTATTAACAGAGCCCTACCAGTCTCTGGGTATTAACAGAGCCCTACCAGTCTCTGGGTATTAACAGAGCCCTACCAGTCTCTGGGTATTAACAGAGCCCTACCAGTCTCTGGGTATTAACAGAGCCCTACCAGTCTCTGGGTATTAACAGAGCCCTACCAGTCTCTGGGTATTAACAGAGCCCTACCAGTCTCTGAGTATTAACAGAGCCCTCCCAGTCTCTGGGTATTAACAGAGCCCTATCAGTCTCTGGGTATTAACAGAGCCCTACCAGTCTCTGAGTATTAACAGAGCCCTACCTGTCTCTGGGTATTAACAGAGCCCTACCAGTCTCTGGGTATTAACAGAGCCCTACCAGTCTCTGGGTATTGACAGAGCCCTACCAGTCTCTGGGTATTAACAGAGCCCTACCAGTCTCTGGGTATTAACAGAGCCCTACCAGTCTCTGGGTATTAACAGAGCCCTACCAGTCTCTGGGTATTAACAGAGCCCTACCAGTCTCTGGGTATTAACAGAGCCCTACCAGTCTCTGAGTATTAACAGAGCCCTACCAGTCTCTGAGTATTAACAGAGCCCTACCAGTCTCTGGGTATTAACAGAGCCCTACCAGTCTCTGAGTATTAACAGAGCCCTACCTGTCTCTGGGTATTAACAGAGCTCTACCAGTCTCTGAGTATTAACAGAGCCCTACCAGTCTCTGAGTATTAACAGAGCTCTACCAGTCTCTGGGTATTAACAGAGCCCTACCAGTCTGGGTATTAACAGAGCCCTACCAGTCTCTGGGTATTAACAGAGCCCTACCAGTCTCTGGGTATTAACAGAGCCCTACCAGTCTCTGAGTATTAACAGAGCCCTACCAGTCTCTGGGTATTAACAGAGCTCTACCAGTCTCTGAGTATTAACAGAGCCCTACCAGTCTCTGAGTATTAACAGAGCCCTCCCAGTCTCTGGGTATTAACAGAGCCCTATCAGTCTCTGGGTATTAACAGAGCCCTAGCAGTCTCTGAGTATTAACAGAGCCCTACCAGTCTCTGAGTATTAACAGAGCCCTACCTGTCTCTGGGTATTAACAGAGCCCTACCAGTCTCTGGGTATTAACAGAGCCCTACCAGTCTCTGGGTATTGACAGAGCCCTACCAGTCTCTGGGTATTAACAGAGCCCTACCAGTCTCTGGGTATTAACAGAGCCCTACCAGTCTCTGGGTATTAACAGAGCCCTACCAGTCTCTGGGTATTAACAGAGCCCTACCAGTCTCTGGGTATTAACAGAGCCCTACCAGTCTCTGAGTATTAACAGAGCCCTACCAGTCTCTGAGTATTAACAGAGCCCTACCAGTCTCTGGGTATTAACAGAGCCCTACCAGTCTCTGAGTATTAACAGAGCCCTACCTGTCTCTGGGTATTAACAGAGCTCTACCAGTCTCTGAGTATTAACAGAGCCCTACCAGTCTCTGAGTATTAACAGAGCTCTACCAGTCTCTGGGTATTAACAGAGCCCTACCAGTCTGGGTATTAACAGAGCCCTACCAGTCTCTGGGTATTAACAGAGCCCTACCAGTCTCTGGGTATTAACAGAGCCCTACCAGTCTCTGAGTATTAACAGAGCCCTACCAGTCTCTGGGTATTAACAGAGCTCTACCAGTCTCTGAGTATTAACAGAGCCCTACCAGTCTCTGAGTATTAACAGAGCCCTACCAGTCTCTGGGTATTAACAGAGCCCTACCAGTCTCTGGGTATTAACAGAGCCCTACCAGTCTCTGGGTATTAACAGAGCCCTACCAGTCTCTGAGTATTAACAGAGCCCTACCTGTCTCTGGGTATTAACAGAGCTCTACCAGTCTCTGAGTATTAACAGAGCCCTACCAGTCTCTGAGTATTAACAGAGCTCTACCAGTCTCTGGGTATTAACAGAGCCCTACCAGTCTCTGGGTATTAACAGAGCCATACCAGTCTCTGAGTATTAACAGAGCCCTACCAGTCTCTGGGTATTAACAGAGCTCTACCAGTCTCTGAGTATTAACAGAGCCCTACCAGTCTCTGAGTATTAACAGAGCCCTACCAGTCTCTGAGTATTAACAGAGCCCTACCAGTCTCTGAGTATTAACAGAGCCCTACCAGTCTCTGGGTATTAACAGAGCCCTACCAGTCTCTGAGTATTAACAGAGCCCTACCAGTCTCTGGGTATTAACAGAGCCCTACCAGTCTCTGGGTATTAACAGAGCCCTACCAGTCTCTGGGTATTAACAGAGCCCTACCAGTCTCTGAGTATTAACAGAGCCCTACCAGTCTCTGGGTATTAACAGAGCTCTACCAGTCTCTGAGTATTAACAGAGCCCTACCAGTCTCTGAGTATTAACAGAGCCCTACCAGTCTCTGAGTATTAACAGAGCCCTACCAGTCTCTGAGTATTAACAGAGCCCTACCAGTCTCTGGGTATTAACAGAGCCCTACCAGTCTCTGAGTATTAACAGAGCCCTACCAGTCTCTGGGTATTAACAGAGCCTTACCAGTCTCTGGGTATTAACAGAGCCCTACCAGTCTCTGAGTATTAACAGAGCCCTACCAGTCTCTGGGTATTAACAGAGCCCTACCAGTCTCTGGGTATTAACAGAGCCCTACCAGTCTCTGGGTATTAACAGAGCCCTACCAGTCTCTGAGTATTAACAGAGCCCTACCTGTCTCTGGGTATTAACAGATCTCTACCAGTCTCTGAGTATTAACAGAGCCCTACCAGTCTCTGAGTATTAACAGAGCTCTACCAGTCTCTGGGTATTAACAGAGCCCTACCAGTCTGGGTATTAACAGAGCCCTACCAGTCTCTGGGTATTAACAGAGCCCTACCAGTCTCTGGGTATTAACAGAGCCCTACCAGTCTCTGAGTATTAACAGAGCCCTACCAGTCTCTGGGTATTAACAGAGCTCTACCAGTCTCTGAGTATTAACAGAGCCCTACCAGTCTCTGAGTATTAACAGAGCCCTACCAGTCTCTGAGTATTAACAGAGCCCTACCAGTCTCTGAGTATTAACAGAGCCCTACCAGTCTCTGGGTATTAACAGAGCCCTACCAGTCTCTGGGTATTAACAGAGCTCTACCAGTCTCTGGGTATTAACAGAGCCCTACCTGTCTCTGGGTATTAACAGAGCCCTACCAGTCTCTGGGTATTAACAGAGCCCTACCAGTCTCTGAGTATTAACAGAGCCCTACCAGTCTCTGAGTATTAACAGAGCCCTACCTGTCTCTGGGTATTAACAGAGCCCTACCAGTCTCTGGGTATTAACAGAGCCCTACCTGTCTCTGGGTATTAACAGAGCCCTCCTAGTTGCAGTGCTCATCTACAGCCTGGAAAGAGTAGCCTAAGTATGTTTTTGTCTTTCAGTAAGTTGTTGTTGCTCTGGCTAGGGCAGTTCTAGTCAAGTGCTGTGTTGTTGGTATAGTCTGGCTAGGGCAGTTCTAGTTAAGTGCTGTGTTGTTGTTATAGTCTGGCTAGGGCAGTTCTAGTTAAGTGCTGTGTTGTTGGTATAGTCTGGCTAGGGCAGTTCTAGTTAAGTGCTGTGTTGTTGGTATAGTCTGGCTAGGGCAGTTCTAGTTAAGTGCTGTGTTGTTGGTATAGTCTGGCTAGGGCAGTTCTAGTTAAGTGCTGTGTTGTTGGTATAGTCTGGCTAGGGCAATTCTAGTTGTGCTGTCCCTCTACCTAGTAGCCTACCTAATCAGTGCTGTTTGAACTGCTGAATGCTCAGTACTTGTGACTGTGAAGTGTTGAAACATTGACTTGGACTGGTTTCAGGTCAATTTGTGTATTAGCTTTTTACATTTGTTATAATTGGTATGTCTGTTGGTGGGGGTATTTTTCATTTTCTTCACGTCTGCAATCAAAAATTAGTGTTTCAAATTAGCACCTCAGTCTCCCCTAGTTGTTCAGAGGCAGTTGTAAACGGCAGTCTTGTCAAGCAGCGGTGTTGTTGCCAAAACAAAGACTGTCACAGAAACAAAGACGGTTCTGCCGAGTTGTTCTGCCGAGTTATTCGGGAAGGAATAAGAGGAAGGCTTCACACCACTCTCTCACTTTAGTGTCATACCTCGTTAGTTTCAGATTATTTTATTGTTCTCCTTTGTAGCTTTGTCAACTATGTGTTTTGTTTTCTATCCTTCCTAATTTAGTGTACCCTGCGCGCACAACCCATGTGGAATTCCTGGTCTCCGGTAGTGTTCGGAACTGCCAATCTGCAGTCAACAAGGACGAGTTCATCTCAGCCTATGCTGCCGTTCAGTCCCTAGACGCTTTGGCCCTGACGGAGACATGGATTACCCCGGAGAATATTTTAATTCCATGCTGTCACTGTCACTTATCCACTCAAGCTTAACATTATTGTCACCTATCGCCCACCAGGTGCCCTTGGTGAGTTCCTCGATGAGCTGGACACCTTGATAAGCTCATTTCCTGAAAATGGCTCACCACTCATCGTACAGAGCGACTTCAACCTCCCGATGTTTGCCTTCGATTAATTTCTTTCCACCTCTCTTTCCTCTTTTGACCTCACCCTTTCCCAGTCCCCTCCCACTCACAAGGCAGGCAATGTGTTTAACCTCATTTTTACTAGAGGCTGTTCACCTACTAATCTCACTGCAACCCCCCTCCAGGTCTCTGATCACTACTTTGTTTCCTTTTCTGTCTCCCTTTCCTCCAACCCTACCCACTCAGCCCCTACCCAGATGGTCATATGCCATTTAAATCTTCCCTCTCTATCTCCCACTACTCTCTCCTCTTCTATCCTATCATCTCTCCCTTATGTCTCTGCCTTGTTTTTAAAACTCTCCTCCCTTTCCGTATCCTTTGACTCTCACTGTCCCCTTTCCTTCTTGCCGGCTCTCATCCTCCTAGATCTATCCTCCTAGATCTATCCCGCTGCCTTCGACACCGTGAACCATCAGATCCTCCTCGCTACCCTCTCAGCAGTGGCGTAGTGGAGTTTCGCGGGGACCCCCGCAAGGTCCAAGCAAGGCCCCCCCACAACCCCAAAATAATTAAATGTTTAAAAGAAATGTGCCAGGGGGCAGAGCGAAACATTTGCAGTTTTATAGCTATAACTTTGCTGATAACTTCTTTACTGAGGAAAAATGTACTTACTACAACTGTGATATGTGGTTCTCTCAGCTATCCTAAGATGAATTCACTAACTGTAAGTCGCTCTGGATAAATTACTAAAATGTAAATTGTTCATGTAAAATGCAACCGAGAGTGAGAGCACGCACACAGGCAGGCAGAGCAGAGCAGAGCAGACAAAGGTAGTCCTGTCCTAGGTGCCTCAGCCTGAGGAGTGACCGACTGACCGACCGGTGGAAAATTCCCCCTCAGCTCTGTGCCAGGACCAGGGGCCAAGGCCACGACAGGACACACTCACGCACGCACACACACAAACCCACACCGACACACACACACACACACACGCACGCACACCCACACCCACACCCACACACACACGCACACATACCCACACACATTATGCCAGGTCTTAAATACCAACAAGATCTCACGGTATCACTTCAGTATTCAATGTTTGTCCAGGAGGGGGTGGGGGGGGGGGGGGGGGCAATATACATATAATTTTGACGGTTAAGTTTAGGCATTCATTCCGACTAGTTAAGGTAAAGATTATGGTTTTGGATATCGTTAAAGCAGAACAAATTTAAACAAGTGCCTAACACTGGGATAGAACCCACAATCCTTCCAGTGGTTTAGGCTGTCCCCATCCACAACAGTCTAGCAAGCTGCCAGCCTACTAGATGGTAATAGGTGCTCACGTTGCCCCTAGTGGACAGTATTGAAGACATCTCCCTACTAGATGGTAATAGGTGCTCACGTTGCCCCTAGTGGACAGTATTGAAGACATCTCCCTACTAGATGGTAATAGGTGCTCACATTGCCCCTAGTGGACAGTATTGAAGACATCTCCCTACTAGATGGTAATAGGTGCTCACGTTGCCCCTAGTGGACAGTATTGAAGACATCTCCCTACTAGATGGTAATAGGTGCTCACGTTGCCCCTAGTGGACAGTATTGAAGACATAACCAGGTCAGAGAGTCTATAACCAGGTCAGAGAGTCTATAACCAGGTCAGAGAGTCTATAACCAGGTCAGAGAGTCTATAACCAGGTCAGGGAGTCTATAACCAGGGCTTGAGAGTCTATAACCAGGTCAGAGAGTCTATAACCAGGTTAGAGAGTCTATAACCAGGTCAGAGAGTCTATAACCAGGTCTTGAGAGTCTATAACCAGGTCAGAGAGTCTATAACCAGGTCAGAGAGTCTATAACCAGGTCAGAGAGTCTATAACCAGGTCAGAGAGTCTATAACCAGGTCTTGAGAGTCTATAACCAGGTCAGAGAGTCTATAACCAGGTCAGGGAGTCTATAACCAGGGCTTGAGAGTCTATAACCAGGTCAGAGAGTCTATAACCAGGTTAGAGAGTCTATAACCAGGTCAGAGAGTCTATAACCAGGTCTTGAGAGTCTATAACCAGGTCAGAGAGTCTATAACCAGGTCAGAGAGTCTATAACCAGGTCAGAGAGTCTATAACCAGGTCAGAGAGTCTATAACCAGGTCAGAGAGTCTAGCTAGTGGGCACCAACCCCAGTGACTCTTGCCGTGCCCATTGCTTCCACCTCACCACTATGGGCACTCTAGGACCCATCTCCTCTCTCATCTTTAAAGTTTTGCTAACATGTCTGAATATGAATTCGGAGGACAGAAATGATTAAATATTAAAGCATTAGACCTATCACTAAAAGCTTCAGTCATACAAAAGTTATACTTAAATCCGAACTGGTTTTCTAGCAAATTAGTAAGATTGTCTCACCCAATGTTCAAGAATGGCCTTTTTCCATTTATTCAGATTACAACCTCTCACTTTCAGTTATTTGAAAAGGAAATCATCTCCCAAATATCACTATTTCTAAAACAAGCCATAGAAAGTTGGTTGCAATTTCAATTTAATCCTCCAGAAACGACAGAACAAATAATGCAACAAATAATGTGGTTAAACTCAAATATACTAATTGACAAAAAACTTTTTTTTTTGACAAAATGTTTAAAAAAGGTATAATCTTCATAAATTATATCATCGGTAGGACTGGTGGAGTTATGTCGCACATGCAGTTAACAAAAACATATGGAAATGTCTGCTCTACCCAAAATTACAACCAAATAATTGCAGCCTTACCGCAAAAATGGAAGAGGAAAGTGGAAGGGGGAGAAAGTAAGGAACTTCTCTGTCGGCCTTGCATTAAAGAACATAATTGGTTAAGGAAAACTGTGATAAATAAAAAAAGTATATCAGTTTCATTCAAGGACCAAAGGACTGACAGCCGTCCCATATAGATTGCAAAATAGTTGGGAAGAGATTTTTGACGTACCGATCCCATGGCATAGTGTTTATGAACTGATACGCAAAACGACACTGGATTCAAAACTTAGAATCTTTCAATTTAAATTATTATATAAAATTCTTGCTACCAATAGAATGTTATTTATATGGGGGATACAATCTTCCCAGCTCTGCAGATTTTGCTGCGAAGAGACAGAATCATTAGATCATTTGTTTTGGTACTGTCCATTTGTAGCTTGTTTTTGGACACAGATCCAGGAATGGCTAAAGGATTGCAATATTTACCTGTAGCTAACCTTGCAGATAGCATTACTGGGTGATCTGAAAAGTCAATCGATCAATAACATAATAATACTTTTAGCAAAAATGTTTATTTTCAATTCACAATCTGTTGAAACAATGAGAATAAAAAGGTTCCGAACTTTTGTAAGACATCATAGTACGGTTGAAGTATATATGGCAAATAGAAATCCTATATGGATGGTGTTAAGAGATAGATGGGAGGTGTTGAATGGAATTGAAGGATGGGACTTATAACAACTAACAACAAATAATAACAAGATAACTAATAATGTATAGCATACTGTGTCCATAATAAGTATATAGGTTGTAGGTTGGGAGCTTTTGTGAAAGAGCACAGTTAGAAAGATATGGCATATAGAAGCAAACTGGATGGACATCATGAAAATGATCGGAGAGGTTGAGAGTAGAGGAAGTTCAGGAGAAAAAACAAACAAAATATAATTATTGTAAAATTGACTGTGTCCATAAAATGTAGATAGTAGGTATAAGCTGGAAGTAGAGGCCTAAGCATTGTTGTTCACTAGTTTACTCCAAGTAGGGAAAGGGTGGTGGGGTTGGAAAGTAATAAAGGGGAATATATGTATATATTTTTTAAGGATATGTATGTGTATGTATGTATGTATGTATGTATGTATGTATGTGTGTATGTATGTGTGTGTGTATGTGTGTATATGTGTATATACAGTGGGGAAAAAAGTATTTAGTCAGCCACCAATTGTGCAAGTTCTCCCACTTAAAAAGATGAGAGAGGCCTGTAATTTTCATCATATGTACAAGTCAACTAGGACAGACAAAATGAGGAAAAAAATCCAGAAAATCACATTGTAGGATTTTTTATGAATTTATTTGCAAATTATGGTGGAAAATAAGTATTTGGTCAATAACAAAAGTTTCTCAATACTTTGTTATATACCCTTTGTTGGCAATGACACAGGTCAGACGTTTTCTGTAAGTCTTCACAAGGTTGTCACACACTGTTGCTGGTATTTTGGCCCATTCCTCCATGCAGATCTCCTCTAGAGCAGTGATGTTTTGGGGCTGTCGCTGGGCAACACAGACTTTCAACTCCCTCCAAAGATTTTCTATGGGGTTGAGATCTGGAGACTGGCTAGGCCACTCCAGGACCTTGAAATGCTTCGTACGAAGCCACTCCTTCGTTGCCCGGGCGGTGTGTTTGGGATCATTGTCATGCTGAAAGACCCAGCCACGTTTCATCTTCAATGCCCTTGCTGACGGAAGGAGGTTTTCACTCAAAATCTCACGATACATGGCCCCATTCATTCTTTCCTTTACACGGATCAGTCGTCCTGGTCCCTTTGCAGAAAAACAGCCCCAAAGCATGATGTTTCCACCCCCATGCTTCACAGTAGGTATGGTGTTCTTTGGATGCAACTCAGCATTCTTTGTCCTCCAAACACGACAAGTTGAGTTTTTACCAAAAAGTTATATTTTGGTTTCATATGACATTCTCCCAATCCTCTTCTGGATCATCCAAATGCACTCTAGCAAACTTCAGACGGGCCTGGACATGTACTGGCTTAAGCAGGGGGACACGTCTCGCACTGCAGGATTTGAGTCCCTGGCGGCGTAGTGTGTTACTGATGGTAGGCTTTGTTACTTTGGTCCCAGCTCTCTGCAGGTCATTCACTAGGTCCCCCGTGTGGTTCTGAGATTTTTGCTCACCGTTCTTGTGGTCATTTTGACTCCCACGGGGTGAGATCTTGCGTGGAGCCCCAGATCGAGGGAGATTATCAGTGGTCTTGTATGTCTTCCATTTCCTAATAATTGCTCCCACAGTTGATTTCTTCAAACCAAGCTGCTTACCTATTGCAGATTCAGTCTTCCCAGCCTGGTGCAGGTCTACAATTTTGTTTCTGGTGTCCTTTGACAGCTCTTTGGTCTTGGCCATAGTGGAGTTTGGAGTGTGACTGTTTGAGGTTGTGAACAGGTGTATTTTATACTGATAACAAGTTCAAACAGGTGCCATTAATACAGGTAACAAGTGGAGGACAGAGGAGCCTCTTAAAGAAGAACTTACAGGTCTGTGAGAGCCAGAAATCTTGCTTGTTTGTAGGTGACCAAATACTTATTTTCCACCATAATTTGCAAATAAATTCATAAAAAATCCTACAATGTGATTTTCTGGATTTTTTTTCTCAATTTGTCTGTCATAGTTGAAGTGTACCTATGATGAAAATTACAGGCCTCTCTCATCTTTTTAAGTGGGAGAACTTGCACAATTGGTGGCTGACTAAATACTTTTTTTGCCCCACTGTATATGTGTATATATATATACAGTGAGGGAAAAAAGTGTTTGATCCCCTGCTGATTTTGTACGTTTGCCCACTGACAAAGACATGATCAGTCTATAATTTTAATGGTAGGTTTATTTGAACAGTGAGAGACAGAATAACAACAAAAACGCATTTTAATGAGGGAAATAAGTATTTGACCCCTCTGCAAAACATGACTTAGTACTTGGCAATCACAGAGATCAGACGTTTCTTGTAGTTGGCCACCAGGTTTGCACACATCTCAGGAGGGATTTTGTCCCACTCCTCTTTACAGATCTTCTCCAAGTTATTAAGGTTTCGAGGCTGACGTTTGACAACTCGAACCTTCAGCTCCCTCCACAGATTTTCTATGGGATTAAGGTCTGGAGACTGGCTAGGCCACTCCAGGACCTTAATGTGCTTCTTCTTGAGCCACTCCTTTGTTGCCTTGGCCGTGTGTTTTGGGTCATTATCATGCTGGAATACCCATCCACGACCCATTTTCAATGCCCTGGCTGAGGGAAGGAGGTTCTCACCCAAGATTTGACAGTACATGGCCCCGTCCATCGTCCTTTTGATGCGGTGAAGTTGTCCTGTCCCCTTAGCAGAAAAACACCCCCAAAGCATAATGTTTCCACCTCCATGTTTGACGGTGGGGATGGTGTTCTTGGGGTCATAGGCAGCATTCCTCCTCCTCCAATCACAGCGAGTTGAGTTGATGCCAAAGAGCTCCATTTTGGTCTCATCTGACCACAACACTTTCACCCAGTTCTCCTCTGAATCATTCAGATGTTCATTGGCAAACTTCAGACGGGCCTGTATATGTGCTTTCTTGAGCAGGGAGACCTTGCGGGCGCTGCAGGATTTCAGTCCTTCACGACGTAGTGTGTTACCAATTGTTTTCTTGGTGACTATGATCCCAGCTGCCTTGAGATCATTGACAAGATCCTCCTGTGTAGTTCTGGGCGGATTCCTCACCGTTCTCATGATCATTGCAACTCCACAAGGTGAGATCTTGCATGGAGCCCCAGGCCGAGGGAGATTGACAGTTTTTTTGTGTTTCTTCCATTTGCGAATAATTGCACCAACTGTTGTCACCTTCTCACCAAGCTGCTTGGCGATGGTCTTGTAGCCCATTCCAGCCTTGTGTAGGTCTACAATCTTGTCCCTGACATCCTTGGAGAGCTCTTTGGTCTTGGCCATGGTGGAGAGTTTGGAATCTGATTGATTGATTGCTTCTGTGGACAGGTGTCTTTTATACAGGTAACAAACTGAGATTAGGAGCACTCCCTTTAAGAGTGTGCTCCTAATCTCAGCTCGTTACCTGTATAAAAGACACCTGGGAGCAAGAAATCTTTCTGATTGAGAGGGGGTCAAATACTTTTTTCCCTCACTGTATATAAAAACATGGGGGATTGGAAGTGATGCAGACAATTACATTGATGGAATCTGCAACATTAAGCTGATCTACCCCCCAAAAAAAAAAAACAAAAAAAAAAAAAAAAAAACACATGGCTGAAGGTAATATTCAGGTACAGGAGTTTTTCCCTGAACATTTGACCTGATTAAGGAATACTCTGGGCCCTATTTGTAACCTACAGACCTAGAGTTTTTCCTGGTTAGGAATAACTTCTATGTTCAGTTATGGTCAGGTCCTGGGGCTGGCTGGCTGGCTGGCTGACTGGCTGGTTGGCTGGCTGGCTGGCTGGCTGGCTGGCTGGCTGGCTGGCTGGTTGGCTGGTTGGCTGGCTGGTTGGCTGGCTGGCTGGTTGGTTGGCTGGCTGGTTGGCTGGTTGGCTGGTTGGCTGGTTGGCTGGCTGGCTGGCTGGTTGGTTGGCTGGTTGGCTGGCTGGTTGGCTGGCTGGCTGGCTGGCTGGCTGGTTGGCTGGCTGGTTGGCTGCTCTCCAGGCTACTCACCTGTTGGCTGGCCTCAAGGTATCCATCTGGTCCAGGTATATCTCCCTCCCTCCCTCCCTCCCTCCCCGTTCCTCCCTTCTCCCCCTCCATCGTTCTCCTCCCTCCTCCCTCCCCTCCTCCCCACACGCAAACACACAAACACTAGTACTGAGCATTAACCGAAATGTCGGTTAGGGATCTCAACCTGAGGGATCTCAACCTGAGGGATCTCAACCTGAAAATACATCATCTACATAAGTGATTGATGGTTGATATTCAGCAGTCATAAAAGTATGCCTTATTTACTTTGAAAAACCACTAAACAAAACTGTGCGCACGCACACACGCACACACACACACGCACACACACACACACACACACACACACACACACACACACATTGAGGGGTTCAAAGGCTCCGGTCAGTTGGTCGTGAGATATTGCCTTGGATGGATATGAATTATGGAAGTATTGTTTAATGAGTCGTTTCCACGGTCATGAAAACTCTATTATACCTTTGCTGACAGATAGTGTGTGTATGTATGTGTGTATGTGTGTATGTGTATGTGTATGTGTGTGTGTGTGTACGGGTATGTGTGTGTGTGTGTGTGTGAATGTGTATGTGTCTACAGTAGTTAGTGATCTAGGCTGTTGAGAGAGGAGAGAGGAGAGAGGAGTAGTGGTGTGTCTGTGTTGTGCGCAGGGAGAGAAATAGATGGGTCCCCTCTGGACACACACACACCCAAACCCCTGCCTCATCTGGTCCTGCTTAGGGCCTCAACCCTCCCCAGCTCTCCTCAACACTCCCCTTCTCAACCCTCCCCAGCCCTCCACAGCCCTCCCCAGTCCTCCCGCCCTCCCCAGTCCTCACCAGTCCTCCCCAGCACTCCCCAGTCCTCACCAGTCCTCCCCAGCCCTCCCTAGCCCTCCCCAGCCCTCCCCAGCCCACCTTAACCCTCCCCAGTCCTCCCCCAACCCTCCAATGCCCTCCTCAACACTACCCAGTCCTCCTCAAACCTTTCCAGTCCTCCCCAACATTCCCCCAGTCCTCCCCAGCCCTCCCCAGTCCTCACCAGTCCTCCCCAGCCCCTCCCTAGCCCTCCCCAGCCCTCCCCAGCCCACCTTAACCCTCCCCAGTCCTCCCCAACCCTCCAATGCCCTCCTCAACACTACCCAGTCCTCCTCAAACCTTTCCAGTCCTCCCCAACACTCCCCCAGTCCTCCCCAGCCCTCCCCAGTCCTCACCAGTCCTCCCCAGCCCTCCCTAGCCCTCCCCAGCCCTCCCCAGCCCACCTTAACCCTCCCCAGTCCTCCCCAACCCTCCAATGCCCTCCTCAACACTACCCAGTCCTCCTCAAACCTTTCCAGTCCTCCCCAACACTCCCCAGTCCTCACCAGTCCTCCCCAGTCCTCAAAAGTCCTCCCCAGTCCTCCCCAGTCCTCCCCAGTGCTCCTCAAACCTCCCCAGTCCTCCCCAGCCCTCCTTAACCTTCCCCAGTCCTCCCCAGTCCTCCCCAGTCCTCCCCAGTCCTCCTCAACCCTCCTCAGTGCTCCTCAAACCTCCCCAACCCTCCCCAGCCCTCTTTATCCCTCCCAGTCCTCCCCAACCCTCCCCAGCCCTCCTTAACCTTCCACAGTCCTCCCCAGTCCTCCCCAGCCCTCCCCAGCCCTCCATAACCCTCCCAAGTCATCCCAAACCTCCCCAGTCCTCCTTAACCCTCCCCAGTCCTCACCAGCCCTCCCTAGCCCTCCCCAGCCCACCTTAACCCTCCCCAGTCCTCCCCAACCCTCCAATGCCCTCCTCAACACTACCCAGTCCTCCTCAAACCTTTTCAGTCCTCCCCAACACTCCCCAGTCCTCCCCAGCCCTCCCCAGTCCTCACCAGTCCTCCCCAGCCCTCCCTAGCCCTCCCCAGCCCTCCCCAGCCCACCTTAACCCTCCCCAGTCCTCCCCAACCCTCCAATGCCCTCCTCAACACTACCCAGTCCTCCTCAAACCTTTCCAGTCCTCCCCAACACTCCCCAGTCCTCACCAGTCCTCCCCAGTCCTCAAAAGTCCTCCCCAGTCCTCCCCAGTGCTCCTCAAACCTCCCCAGTCCTCCCCAGCCCTCCTTAACCTTCCCCAGTCCTCCCCAGTCCTCCCCAGTCCTCCTCAACCCTCCTCAGTGCTCCTCAAACCTCCCCAACCCTCCCCAGCCCTCTTTATCCCCCCCAGTCCTCCCCACCCCTCCCCAGCCCTCCTTAACCTTCCACAGTCCTCCCCAGCCCTCCCCAGCCCTCCCCAGCCCTCCATAACCCTCCCAAGTCATCCCAAACCTCACCAGTCCTCCTTAACCTCCCCAGTCCTCACCAGCCCTCCCTAGCCCTCCCCCAGCCCACCTTAACCCCTCCCCAGTCCTCCCCAACCCTCCAATGCCCTCCTCAACACTACCCAGTCCTCCTCAAACCTTTTCAGTCCTCCCCAACACTCCCCAGTCCTCCCCAGCCCTCCCCAGTCCTCACCAGTCCTCCCCAGCCCTCCCTAGCCCTCCCCAGCCCTCCCCAGCCCACCTTAACCCTCCCCAGTCCTCCCCAACCCTCCAATGCCCTCCTCAACACTACCCAGTCCTCCTCAAACCTTTCCAGTCCTCCCCAACACTCCCCAGTCCTCACCAGTCCTCCCCAGTCCTCAAAAGTCCTCCCCAGTCCTCCCCAGTGCTCCTCAAACCTCCCCAGTCCTCCCCAGCCCTCCTTAACCTTCCCCAGTCCTCCCCAGTCCTCCCCAGTCCTCCCCAGTCCTCCTCAACCCTCCTCAGTGCTCCTCAAACCTCCCCAACCCTCCCCAGCCCTCTTTATCCCTCCCAGTCCTCCCCAACCCTCCCCAGCCCTCCTTAACCTTCCACAGTCCTCCCCAGCCCTCCCCAGCCCTCCCCAGCCCTCCATAACCCTCCCAAGTCATCCCAAACCTCCCCAGTCCTCCTTAACCCTCCCCAGTCCTCCTCAACCCTCCCCAGCCCTCCTTCGCTTCTCTGTCATGTAACCCAAAGCATGTGTAGAACCAGCCCCCCTCAGCCCTCCCCAGCCCTGTGTAGAACCAGCTGGAGCTCAGGGAGACGCATATATCAACTAAGACAAATACAAAAATAAACACCCCCCCACACACACACACCAACCCTTACAGATTGGAGGAGAAGTAAGGTGAACTACATGTTGCCCCTCCTTCTCAGACATTCCTCAGCCACCTGCACTCACTTAATGTGAGGGAGAGAGGAGGAGAAAGGGAGGGAGAATTAGGGAGGGAGGGAGGGAGGAGAAGGCGTCCTCTGCTCAGCAGCTGTCATGTTTGTTCACTGAAGCAAACAAGTTTGGTTTTAATTAGAACTCCTGCCAAGAGCTGAGGTAGTAACTGTTTTCTCTCTCTGTCTCTGTCTCTGTCTCTGTCTCTGTCTCTGTCTCTGTCTATGTCTATGTCTATGTCTATGTCTATGTCTATGTCTATGTCTATGTCTATGTCTATGTCTATGTCTCTGTCTCTGTCTCTCTGTCTCTCTGTCTCTGTCTCTGTCTCTGTCTCTGTCAATCTCTCTCTGTCTCTGTCTCTGTCTCTGTCTCTGTCTCTGTCTCTGTCTCTGTCTCTATCTCTATCTCTGTCTCTGTCTCTGTCTCTATTTCTGTCTCTCTCTGTCTCTGTCTCTGTCTCTGTCTCTGTCTCTGTCTTTCTCTCTATCTCTCCTCCTTGCCTCTCTCTCTCTCTCTGTAGTGTCTCAGTCTCAGTAGAACAGTGTGTTTAGTGTCAGTCTCAGTGGAATGGTATAAAATACATCAAACATGGCTTCCATGGTTTCCAGGTGTTTGATGCCATTCCATTTGCTCCTTTCCAGCCAATATTATGAGCCGTCCTCCCCTCAGCACCCTCCACTGGTACAGGTACATATTCTACACTGAGTGTACAAAACATTTTGGAACACCTTCCTAATATTGAGTTGCCCTCAGAACAGCCTTAATTCATCGGGGCATGGGACTCTACAAGTTGTTGAAAGCATTCCACAGGGATGCTGGCCCATGTTGACTTCAATGCATCCCACAGTTGTGTCAAGTTGGCTGAATGTCCTTTAGGTGGTGGACCATTCTTGATACATGGGAAACTGTTGAGCGTTAAAAACCCAGCAGTGTTGAAGTTCCTGGGTACTCAAACCGGTGCACCTGGCACCTACTACCATACCCCATTCAAAGGGCACTTAAGTATTTTGTCTTGCCCATTCACCCTCTGAAGGGAACACATACACAATCCATGTCTCATTTGTCTCAAGGCTTAAAAATCCTTCTTTAACCTGTCTCCTCCCCTTCATCTACACTGATTGAAGTGGATTTAACAAGTGACATTAATAAGGGATCATAGCTTTCACCTGGATTCACCTGGTCAGTTTATGTCATGGAAAGAGCAGTTGTTCCTAATGTTTTGTAAGCTCAGTGTATATGTCAAAGAGTTAACCAAACTATATGGTCTGTGACTCCATTGTCATCCATCTCTCTGTCTTTATCTGTCTCCACCCTTCTCTCGCTCTCTCTCTCTCTCTCTCTCTCTCTCTCTCTCTCTCTCTCTCTCTCTCTCTCTCTCTCTCTCTCTATCTCTCTCTCACTCTCTCTCTCTCTCTCTCTCTCTCTCTATCTCTCCCGTTCTCCCCACTCCTCCTCTCTCTCCCTCCCCCCTCTCTCCCCTCTCCACTCTCTCCTCCTCCCCACTCCCTCCTCCTCCTCCACTCTCTCCCGCTTCTCCCCTCTCTCCCCTCCTCCCCACTCCTCCCCTCCTCCCCACTCCTCCCCTCTCTCCCCTCTCCACTCTCTCCCCTCCTCCCCACTCCTCCCCTCCTCCACTCTCTCCGCCTCCCTCTCTCCCGTCCTCCCCTCTCTCCTCCTCCCACTCCCTCCCACTCCTCCCCTCTCTACCCTCCTCCCCCTCCTCCCCACTCCTCCCCTCTCTCCCCCCTCCCTCCTCCCCTCTCTCCCCTCCTCCCCACTCCTCCCCTCTCTCCCGTCCTCCCCTCTCTACCCTCCTCCCCACTCCTCCCACTCTCTCCGCTTCTCCCCTCTCTCCCGTCCTCCCCTCTCTCCTCCTCCCCCACTCCTCCCCACTCCTCCCTCTCTACCCTCCTCCCCACTCCCCACTCCTCCCCTCTCTCCCGTCCTCCCTCTCTCCCCTCCTCCCTCTCTACCCTCCTCCCACTCCTCCCCCCTCTCTCCCCGTCCTCCCCTCTCTCCCCTCCTCCCCACTCCTCCCCACTCCTCCCCTCTCTACCCTCCTCCCCACTCCTCCCCTTCTCTCCGTCCTCCCTCTCTCCCCTCCCCCACTCCTCCCCACTCCTCCCCTCTCTACCCTCCTCCCCACTCCTCCCCACTCCCTTCCTCTCTCCCCCTCCTCCTCTCTACCCTCCTCCCCCACTCCTCCCCACTCCCCCCCTCTCTCCCTCCTCCCCTCTCTCCCCTCCTCCCCCACTCCTCCCCACTCCTCCCTCTCTCCCCTCCCCCACTCCTCCCCACTCCTCCCCTCTCTACCCTCCTCCCCACTCCTCCCCCACTCCTCCCCTCTCTCCCGCTCCTCCCCTTCTCCCTCCTCTCCTCCCTCCCCACCCTCCTCACTCCCTCCCTCCCTCCTGCCCTCTCTCCCCTCCTCCCCACTCCCTCCCCACTCCTCCCTCTCTCCCCTCGCCCTCCTCTCCCTCCCCACTCCCTTCCCCACTCCTCCCCTCTCCTCCCTCCTCCCCTCTCTCCCCCTCCCACTCCTCCCTCACTCCTCCCCCACTCCTCCCCTCTCTCCGTCCTCCCTCCTCCCTCCTCTCCCCTCCTCCTCCCCACTCCTCCCCCTCCTCCCCCCTCCCCTCTCCTCCCCACTCCTCCTCCTCTCTCCCGCTCCTCCTCTCTCCCCTCCTCCCCCTCCTCCCACTCCTCCCCTCTACCCTCCTCCCCACTCCTCCCACTCCTCCTCTCTCCCGTCCTCCCTCTCTACCCTCCTCCCCCACTCCTCCCCCACTCCTTCCCTCTCTCCACTCCTCCCCTCTCTACCCTCCTCCCTCCTCCCCACTCCTCCCCTCTCTCCCGTCCTCCCCTCTCTCCCCTCCTCCCTCTCTACCCTCCTCCCACTCCTCCCCCCACTCCTCCCCTCTCCCTCCTCCTCCTCTCCCCTCCTCTCCCCTCCTCCCCACTCCTCCCCACTCCTCCCCACTCCCTCACTCCCTCCCCTCCCCCTCCCTCCCTCTCTCCTCCTCCCCTCTCTCCCCCCTCCCACTCCTCCCCACTCCTCCCCTCTCTCCCCCTCCTCCCTCCTCCTCCTCCCCTCCTCCCTCCTCCCCACTCCTCCTCCTCCCTCCCCTCTCTCCCTCCTCCCCTCTCTCCCCTCCCCTCCCTCCCCACTCCTCCCCTCCTCCCCTCTCTCCCCCTCCTCTCTCCCTCCTCCCCTCTCTCCTCCTCCCCACTCCTCCCTCTCTCTCCTCCCCTCTCTCCCCTCCTCCCCCCTCCTCCCTCTCTCCCCGTCCTCCTCTCCTCCCCTCCTCCCCCACTCCTCCCCACTCTCCTCCCACTCCTCCCCCTCTCTCCCCCTCCTCCCCTCCTCCTCCCCCCTCTCTCCCCCTCCTCCCCCACTCCTCCCCCTCCCCCTCCTCCCTCTCCCCCTCCTCTCCCCTCTCCCCTCCTCCTCTCCTCCCCACTCCTCCTCACTCCCTCCCCTCTCCACTTCCCCTCCTCCCCCTCCTCACCCTCCTCCCCACTCCTCCCACTCCTCCCCTCTCTCCCGTCCTCCCCCTCTCCCCCCCTCTCTCCCTCCTCCCCACTCCTCCCCACTCCTCCCCACTCCTCCCTCTCTCCCGCTCCCCCCCTCTCTCCTCCTTCCCCACTCCTCCCCTCTCTCCCCACGTGTACCCCAGCTGTGGCGTTGTGCAGCTCATGAAAATTCCCACAGAATTATTCTGACAAAACACCAACATCTGCTGCTGAAAGACTCCCACTACACACACACACACACACACACACACACACACAAACACAAACACACACACACACACACACACACACACACACGTACACACACAGTGCTCCCCTCATCCCTCATCTTGCAGCTCTGCTATATGTCTCAGTTTTTTCCTCTGGAGTCCTTTCTGTATCACCTTGTTCCAACGAGACAGACCCAGGGAGATGGAGAGAGATGGTTGAAAGACCCAGGGAGGGAGAGTGAGACAGAGAGAGACATATTTGATGTGTCCATCTATCATTTGTCCAGCAAGGGGATAGGAGTCTATCTCTTGGCAGAACCTCAAACGAGCTGAGCACATGCAGGGGACTCTTATTTTGATGTTCTCTGCACGGGAGGGGAGGAGGGGAGGAGAGGAAGGAGAGGGGGGGAGGAGGAGGGGAGGAGAGTAGGGGAGAAGAGGGGAGGAGAGGAGAGGAGGTAGGACAGGAGGAGAGGACGAGAGGAGGAGAAGAAAGGAGCGGAAGAAGGAGAAGAGAAGAGGAGGAGAGGAGAGGAGGAGAGGAAAGGGAGTAGAGGTGGGGAGAAGAGGAGGAAAGGACAAGAGGAGAGGAGGGGAGGGGAGGAGAGGAGGAGTAGAGGGGAGGAGAGGAGGAGGAAGAGAGGAGAGGAGGAGGAGAAGAGAGGAGGAGAGGAGAGGAGGGGAGGAGAAGACATGAGACGAGAAGAGGGGAGGAGAGGAGGGGAGGAGAGGAGGAGAGAAGGGGAGGAGAGGACGAGAGGAGGGAGGGAGGGAGGGGAGGAGAGGAGGAGAGGACGAGAGGAGAGGAGGGGAGGGGAGGAGGACAGGAGGGGAGGAGAGGAGATGAGAGGAGGGGGAGAGACAGGGAGGAGAGGAGGAGGGGAGAGGAGGGGGGAGAGAGGAGAGGAGAGGAGAGGAGGAAGGAGAGGAGGAGGGAGGAGAGGAGGAGAGGAGGAGAGGGGAGAGAGGAGGAGAGGAAGGAAGGAGGAGGTAGGAGAGGAGGGGAGGAGGGGAGGAGAGGAGGGGGAAGGGAGGGAGGAGGAGAGAAACGGTGGAGAAGAGGAGAGGAGGGGATGAGAGGAGGAGAGGAGAGGATTGGAGGAGAGGAGGAGAGGAGGAGAGGAGAGGAGGGGGAGAGAGGGAGGAGAGGAGGAGGGAGAGGAGTAGAGGAAGAGGAGGACAGAAGAAGGGCAGGGGGTGGAGAGGAGGGCAGGAGGAGGAGAGTGGAGGAGAGGAGAGGAGAGAGGAGAGGAGAGGAAGAAAAAGGGGAGGGAGGAGAGGCGAGAGGAGGAGAGGAAGAGTGAAGGAGAGGAGGAGAGAGGATTGGAGGAGAGGAGGGAGGAAGAGAGGAGAGGAGGAGAGGAGGAGAGGAGAGGAGGTGAGGGGAGGGGAGGAGGAGAGCAGAGGAGGAGAGGGGGGGAAGAGAGGAGAGGTGGGGAGGAAAGAGGAGAAGAGAGGAGGAGAGGAGAGGAGGATAGGAGAGGCGGACAGGAGAGGAGGGGACGAAGGAGATGAGGGGAGTAGAAGAGAGGAAAGGGAGGAGAGAAGGAGAGGAAATGATGGGAGGAGAGGGAGAGGAGAGGAGGGGAGGAGGAGGAGAGGAGGAGATAAGAGGAGGAGAGGAGAGGAGGGGAGGGTGGAGGAGGAGAAGAGAAGAGAGGTGGAGAGGAGACGGGAGGAGAGGAGGGGAGGAGTAGAGGAGGAGAGATAGGGAGGAGAGGAGGAGAAGAGAGAGGAGGAGAGGAGGAGGGTTGTGAGAGGGAGGAGAGGGAGAGGAGGGAGGAAGAGGAGGAGGGAGGAGGAGAGGAGAGAGAGGGAGGAGAGGAGAGGGGAGGAGGGGAAAGGGAGAGAGGTGGGGAAGAGGAGAGAGGAGAAGTGGTGGGGAAGAGGGGAGGAGAGGTGAGGAGGAGAAGAGGAGAAGAGAGGAGGAGAGGAGAGGAGGACAGGAGAGGAGTGGACGAAGGAGAGGAGGGGAGTAGAAGAGAGGAAAGGGAAGAGAGAAGGAGAGGAAAGGTTGGGAGGAGAGGAGAGGAGAGGAAGGGAGGAGGAGAGGAAGGGATGAGAGGAGGAGATAAGAGGAGGAGAGAGGGGAGGGGAGGGGTGGAGGAGGAGAAGAGAAGAGAGGTTGAGAGGAGACGGGAGGAGAGGGAGGAGGAGAATAGGGGGGAAAGAGGAGAGGTGAGGGAAGAGAGAGGAGGAGGGAGAGGAGGGAGGAGAAGAGGAGAGCAGAGGAGAAGAGGAAACGAGAATAAGAGGAGAGGAGGGAAGGGGAGGAGGAGAGGTGGGGAGGAGAAGAGAGGAGGAGAGGGGAGGAGAGGAGAGAGGAGAGGGGAGGAGAGGAAGGAAAAAATGGGAGTAGAAGAGAGGAGGGGAGGAGAAGAGGAGAGGAGTAGAGGAGGTTAAGAGAGGAGGGGAGGAGAGGAGGAATAGTGGAGGAGAGGAGGAGAGGAGAGGAAGGGAGGAGAGGAGGGAGGAGGAGAGGAGAGGAAGTAGAGGTGTGGAGTAGAAGAGAGGAGGGGAGGAGAGGAGTAGAGGAGGTTAAGAGAGGAAGAGAAGTGAGGAGAGGAGGAGAAGAGAGGAGGAGAAGGGAGGGGGAGGGAGGAGGAGAGGAGGGGAGGAGAGGAGGGGAGGAGGAGAAGAGGAGATGAGGGGAGGAGAGGAGGAGATGAGAGGAGGATTATAAGAGAGGAGACAGGAGGAGAGGAAAGGAGGAGAGGAGAGGAGAGGAGAGGAGAGGAGGAGAAGAGAGGAGGAGAGAGGAGGCGAGAAGAAGAGGATAGAGGAGGAGAGGGAGGAGAGAGAGGAGGGAGGAGAGGGAGAGGGAGAGGGGGAGAAGAAGAGAGCAGAGGTCTAGAGGAGGAGAGGAGGTGAGGGGAGGAAAGGAGGGGAGGTCGGGAAGAGAGGAGGAGAAGGGAGGAGGTGAGAGGAGGAGTGGAGGAGGAGAAGAGAGGAGGACAGGAGACGGGAGGAGTGGAGGAGAAGTGAGGAAGGTAAGAGAGAAGGGGAGGAGAGGAGAGCAGGGGAGGAAGGAGAGAAGGAGAGGAGAGGGAGAGAGGAAAGGAGAGGAGAGGGAGGAGAGAAGAGAGGAGGAGAGGAGGAGGAGAAGAGGAGAGAGAGGAGGAGAGGAGAAGAGTAGAGAGGGAGGTGAGGGGAGGAGAGGAGGAGAGGAGAGGAGGAGAGGAGGGGAAGAAGAGAGCAGAGGTCTAGAGGAGGAGAGGAGGTGAGGGGAGGAAAGGAGGGGAGGTCGGGAAGAGAGGAGGAGAAGGGAGAAGGTGAGAGGAGGAGTGGAGGAGGAGAAGAGAGGAGGAAGGGCGGAGGAGGAGAAGTGAGAAAGGTAAGAGAGAAGGGGAGGAGAGGAGAGCAGGGGAGGAAGGAGAGAAGGAGAGGAGAGGAGAGGAGAGGAAAGGAGAGGAGAGGAGAGGAGAGGAGAGGAGAGGAGGAGAAGAGAGGAGGAGAGGAAGGGAGGAGAAGAGGAGAAGAGAGGAGGAGAGGAGACAGGAGGCGAGGAGAAGAGGATAGAGGAGGAGAGGAGGAGAGGTGAGGAGAGGAGGGGAGGAGAGGAGGAGAGGAGAGGAGGGGAAGAAGAGAGCAGAGGTCTAGAGGTGGAGAGGGGGTGAGGGGAGGAAAGGAGGGGAGGTCGGGAAGAGAGGAGGAGGGAAGGAGAGGAAGGAGAGGAGAGGAGAGGAGAGGAGAGGAGGAGAAGAGAGGAGGAGAGGAAGGGAGGAGAAGAGGAGGAGGAGAGAGACAGGAGGCGAGGAGAAGAGGATAGAGGAGGAGAGGAGGAGAGGAGAGGAGAGGGAGGAAGGAGGAGAGGAGGGGGAGAGGAGGAAAGGAGAGGAGGGAGGTGGGAGGAGAGGAGAGGAGAGGTGAGGAGAGGAGAGGTGGGGAGGAGAGGAGAGGAGAGGAAAGGAGAGGAGAGAGAGGAGAGGAGGAGAAGAGAGGAGGAGAGGAAGGGAGGAGAAGAGGAGAAGAGAGGAGGAGAGGAGACAGGAGGCGAGGAGAAGAGGATAGAGGAGGAGAGGAGGAGAGGAGAGGAGAGGAGAGGAGAGGAGAGGAGAGGAGAGGAGAGGAGAGGAGAGGGATGGAGGAGAGGAAGAGTGGAGGAGAAGAGAGGAGGAGAGGAGGAGAGGATAGGAGGAGAGGAGAGGAAGAGAGGATTGGAGTAGGAGAGTAGAGGAGGAGAGGAGAACAGAGGAGG
Source organism: Coregonus clupeaformis (assembly GCF_020615455.1). Lineage (NCBI taxonomy): Eukaryota > Metazoa > Chordata > Actinopteri > Salmoniformes > Salmonidae > Coregonus > Coregonus clupeaformis. Next base: position 30,480,784 of record NC_059197.1, on the reverse strand, counting down.
AGTTGATGAGAGGAGGAGATGAGAGGAGGAGAGGAGAGGAGAGGAGGGGAGGAGAGGAGTAGACCAGGGGAGGAGAGGAGGAGAGGAGACTAGAGGAGGGGAGGAGTGGTGGAGAGGAGAGGAGGGGAAGAATGAGAGGAGGGGAGTAGAAGAGAGGACGGGAGGAGAGGCAAAGAGGAGAGGAGTAGAGTTGGGGAGGAGAGAAGTGTAGAGGAGGGGAGGGGAGGAGAAGAGAGGAGAGGAGGGGAGGAGGGGAGGAGAGGAGGAGAGGAGGAGAGGAGAGGAGCAGAGGAGAGGAGAGGAGGAGGGGAGGAGAAGAGCAGAGTTGGAGAGGAGAAGAGAAGTGGAGAGGAGGGGAGGAGAGAGGATGGGAGGAGAGGTGGGGAGGAGAACAGAGGAGAAGAGAGGAGGAGAAGAGAGGAGGAGAAGAGAGGAGGAGAGTAGAGGAGGAAAGGAGAGGAGGGGATGAGAGGTGCAGAGGGAGGGGGAATGAGAGGAGGGGGAGTAGAAGAGAGGACTGAGGAGAAGAGGAGGAGAGTGGAGAGAGAGGAGGGGAGGAGAGAGAGGAGGAGGAGGAGAGGAGAGGAGAGGAGATGAAGAGAGGAGGGGATGAGAGGAGTGGAGGAGAGGAGGAGAAGAGAGGAGGAGAGGAGAGGAGGAGAGGAGGAGAAGAGAGGAGGAGAGGAGAGGGGGAGAGAAAGGGAGGAGAGGAGGAGAAGTGATGAGGGGTGGAGATGAGGAGAGGAGGAAAGGAGGAGTGGAGGAGAGGCTGAGAGGAGGAGAGGAGAAGAGGATAGAGGAGGAAAGGAGGAGAGGTTAGGAGAGGAGAGGAGGAGAGGAGAGGAGGGGAAGAAGAGAGCAGAGGTCTAGAGGAGGAGAGGAGGTGAGGGGAGGAAAGGAGGGGAGGTCGGGAAGAGAGGAGGAGAAGGGAGGAGGGGAGAGGAGGAGTGGAGGAGGAGAAGAGAGGAGGACAGGAGACGGCTGGAGTGGAGGAGAAGTGAGAAGGGTAAGAGAGAAGGGGAGGAAAGGAGAGCAGGGGAGGAAGGAGAGAAGGAGAGGAGAGGAGAGGAGAGGAGGAGAGGAGAGGGAGGAAGGAGGAGAGGAGGGAAGGAGAGGAGGAGGGAAGGAGAGGAGGAGAGGAGAGGAGAGAGAGGAGAGGAGAGGAGAGGAGGAGAAGAGGAGATGAGGGGAGGAGAGAAGAGGAGTATAAGGAGGAGGAGACAGGAGGAGAGGGGAAAGAGAGAGAGGAGGGAGAGGAGGGAGAGAGGAGGAGAGGAGGGAAGAAGAGGAGAAGGGAGAGAGAGGCGAAGAAGAGGATAGAGGAGGAGAGGATGAGAGGTGAGGAGAGGAGGGGAGGAGAGGAGGAGAGGAGAGGAGGAGAGGAGTGGAAGAAGAGAGCAGAGGTCTAGAGGTGGAGAGGAGGTGAGGGGAGGAAAGGAGGGGAGGTCGGGAAGAGAGGAGGAGAAGGGAAGAGGGGAGAGGAGGAGTGGTGGAGGAGAAGAGAGGAGGACAGGAGACGGGATGAGTGGAGGAGAAGTGAGGAGGGTAAGAGAGGAGGGGAGGAGAGGAGAGCAGGGGAGGAAGGAGAGAAGGAGAGGAGAGGAGGAGAGGAGAGGGGGGAAGGAGGAGAGGAGGGAAGGAGATGAGGAGGGAAGGAGAGGAGGAGAGGTGGGGAGGAGAAGAGAGGAGAGGAGAGGAGAAGAGAGGAGGGGAGGAGAGGAGGAATAGTCAAAGAGAAGAGGAGAGGAGAGGAGAGGAGAGGAGAGGAGAGGAGAGGAGAGGAGAGGAGAGGAGAGGAGGAGAGGAGGGGAGGGAGGAGAGGAGGAATAGTCAAAGAGAAGAGGAGAGGAGAGGAGAGGAGAGGAGAGGAGAGGGATGGAGGAGAGGAAGAGTGGAGGAGAAGAGAGGAGGCGAGGAGGAGAGGAGAGGATAGGAGGAGAGGAGAGGAGAGGGATGGAGGAGAGGAAGAGGAGGAGAGGAGAGGAAGAGAGGAGGAGAGGAGGATAGGAGAGGAGAGGAGAGAGAGAACAGAGGAGGAGAGGATGAGAAGAGGAGATGAGAGGAGGAGAAGAGGAGGAGAAGAGAGGAGGAGAGGATTGGAGTAGGAGAGTAGAGGAGGAGAGGAGAGGAGAGGAGGAGAGGAGGGGAGGAGAGGAGGAGAGGAGTAGACCATGGGAGGAGAGGTGGAGAGGTGACGAGAGGAGGGGAGGAGAGGTGGAGAGGAGAGGAGGGGAGGAATGAGAGGACGGGAGTAGAAGAGAGGACGGGAGGAGAGGCGGAGAGGAGAGGAGGAGAGTTGGGGAGGAGAGAAGAGGAGAGGAGGGGAGGGGAGGAGAAGAGAGGAGAGGAGGGGAGGAGAGGAGGAGAGGAGGAAAGGAGCAGAGGAGAGGAGGAGAGGAGGGGAGGAGAAGAGCAGAGTTGGGAGAGAGAGAAGAGAAGTGGAGAGGAGGGGAGGGAGAGGAGGGAGGAGAGGGTGGGGAGGAGAACAGAGGAGGAGAAGAGGAGAAGAGAGGAGGAGAACAGAGGAGGAGAAGAGGAGAAGAGAGGAGGAGAGTAGAGGAGGAAAGGAGAGGAGGGGATGAGAGGTGCAGAGGAGAGGAGGGGAGGAATGAGAGGAGGGGAGTAGAAGAGAGGACGGGAGGAGAAGAGGAGGAGAAGTGGAGAAGAGAGGAGGAGAGGAGAGGAGAGAAGGGGAGAGGAAAGAGTAGGAGAGGAGGAGAAGAGAGGAGGAGAGAGGAGAGGAGGAGAAGAGAGGAGGAGAGGAGAGGGGGAGAGAAAGGGAAGAGTTGAGTGAGATGAGGAAAGGAGAGTGGAGGAGAGCTGAGAGGAGGAGAGGAGAAGAGGAGAAGAGGCTGAGAGGCTGAGAGGGGGAGAGGAGGAGAGGAGGAGATGAGGATTGGAGGAGAGCTGAGAGGAGGAGAGGAGGAGAGGCTGAGGGGGGAGGAGGAGGAGAGGAGGAGAGGCTGAGAGGAGGAGAGAGAGGAGGAGAGGCTGTGAGGGAAGGAGAGAGGAGGAGAAGAGGAGGAGAGGAGGGGAGGAGAGAGAGGAGAAAGAGGAGGAAGAGGAGAGGAGAGGAGAGGAGGAGAGGAGAGGAGAGAGAGGAGAGGAGAGGAGAGGAGAGGAGAGAGAGGAGAGGAGGACTGAGAGGAGGAGAGGAGAGGAGGAGAGAGGAGAAGCGAGAGGAGGATAAGCTGAGAGGAGAAGAGGAGGAGTGAAGGAGAGGAGGAGAGGAGGAGAAGAGGAGCAGCTGAGAGGAGGAGAGGAGGTGTGGAGGAGAGACTGAGAGACTGAGAGGAGAAGAGGAGGAGTGAAGGAGAGGAGGAGAGGAGAGGAGGAGAGGAGGAGAGGAGGGGAGGAGAGGAGAGAGGAAGGAGAGGGAGGAGGGAGAGGAGAGGAGAGGAGAGGAGAGGAGAGGAGAGGAGAGGAGAGGAGAGGAGGCTGAGAGGAGGAGAGACTGAGAGAAGGAGTGGAGGAGAGGAGGAGAGGAGGAGAAGCTGAGAGGAGGAGAAGCTGAGAGGAGAAGAGGAGGAGTGAAGGAGAGGAGGAGAGGCTAGTGGAGGAGAGGCTGAGAGGAGGAGAGGAGGAGAGGAGGAGAGGGGGAGAGGAGGAGAGGAGGAGAGACTGAGAGGAGGAGAGTCTGAGAGGGGGAGAGTCTGAGAGGGGGAGAGGCTGAGAGGAGGAGAAGAGGAGCGGCTTCCATTTAAGATGGAAGGGAGTTCCATGCACTCATGACTGTACATTTCCTTGAATTAGTTCTGGAACTGGGGACTTTGAAAAGACCCCTGGTGGCATGTCTGGTTGGGTAAGTGTGTGTTTCAGTGCTGTGTGTAAGTTGACTATGCAAACAATTAGGAATTTCCAACACATTAATGTTTCTTATAAAAACAAGAAGTGATGCAGTCAGTCTTTCCTCAACTCTTAGCCAAGAGAGACTGGCATGCATAGTATTAATATTAACCCTCTGATTACAATGAAGAGCAAGACGTGCTCTGTTCTGGGCCAGCTGCAGCTTAACTAGGTCTTTCTTTGCAGCTCTTGAACATTTGACTGGACAATAATCAAGATAAGATAAAACTACAGCCTGCAGGACTTGCTTTGTGGAGTGTGGTGTCAAAAAAGCAGAGCATGTCTTTATTATGGACAGACCTCTCCCCATCTTTACAACCATTGAATCTATATGTTTTGACCATGACAGTTTACAATCTAAGGTAACACCAAGTAATTTAGTCTCCTCAACTTGTTCAACATCCACACCATTCATTACCAGATTCAGCTGAGGTATTTGTACCAAATACAATGCTCTTAATTATTACTGGCAACCCCATTCCAAAACAGACTGCAACTCTTTGTTAAGGATTTCAGTGACTCCATTAGCTATGGTTGCTGATGCGTATATGGTTGAATCATCTGCATACATGCTTTGTTTAATGCCAGTGGCAGGTCATTGGTAATAATATAAAAGAGTAGAGGGCCTAGAGAGCTGCCCTGCGGTACACCACACCCTACACGTTTGACATTAGAGAAGCTTCCATTAAAGAAAACCCTCTGAGTTCTATTAGATACAGTAGATAGCTCTGAATACACGATATGGCAGAGGTTAAAAAGCCATAACACATATGTTTTCTCCACAATCTTCTTATTATCAATTTATTTTAACCAATCAGTCATTTGTGTCAGTGCAGTACATGTTGAGTGCCCTTCCCTATAAGTGTGCTGAAAGTCTGCTGTTAATTTGTTTACAGAGAAGCAACATTCTATTTGGTCAAACAAATAGAATGCTACTCTTTTTTTTCTTCAAAAGTTTGTTAAGACCTGGCAGCAAGCTGATAGGTCTGCTGTTAGAACCAGTTACCACTCTTGGGTAGCGGAATGGCTTTGGCTTCCCTCCAGGCCTAAGGACAAAGACTTTCCTCTAGGCTCAGATTAGAGATATGACAGATAGGAGTGGCTATAGAGTCAGCTACCATCCTCAGTAGCTTTCCATCCGGGTTGTCAATGCCAGGAGGTTTGTCATTATTGATCGCAAAAAAAAAAAAAAAATCACCTCTCCCACACTAACTTACAAAATTCAAACTTGCAATGCTTTACTTACATTATTTTTTTTATTTTTATACATGAGTACGATGGCTCACTGTTCATTGTTGGCATTTGCTGCCTAAGTTTGCCCACTTTGCCAATGAGGTAATCATTAAAATAATTGGCAACATCAAATGGTGTTGTGATGAATAAGCCATCTGATTCGATGAATGATGGAGTTAAATTTGTCTTTCTGCCCATCATTTCATTTAAAGTACTCCAAAGTTTTTATATCATTGATCTTGGCTTCATAATAGTGTCTTCTTCTTTTTGTTGAGTTTAGTCACATCATTTCTCAATTTGCAGCAAGTCAGCGAGTAAGATGTGCAGCCAGACTTATTTAAAAAGTTTGTGGTCATACTGTTTTGAGAATTATTTAACTAACTATTTCAGTGTCTCTGTGCGTCTCCCAAAAGGTTGTAATGCTTTTGGATCAAGAAACGGACAGAGTCCCGGTCTGCATAGTCAGGCCTTTATTCATTGAGAATTCTGCCACAAAATGGTCGTACAATATTTTTATACGCACACGTCATACAAAAATCCCACCCCTCTTTAGGCGGGTTGTAGTTTTCCACTTGAAAACTGCTCTCCTGACCATCAGGTCACACACACACACACACATACACACACACACACACACACACACACATACATACACATACACACATACATACACACACACATGTTCTTATCATAGTCTACTCCCTGCATTCCTCAGTTATCGCCGTTCTCACAATATTCTGACTGCTTCATTGTACTTCTAACTAAGCTACACATATTATCAGTTTATAGTCTTATGATTCTAACACTTTTCACACAGTTTCGGAGTGTAATAATTAGTCACTACTAAGAAAGTACTAATCATACTTAAAACAAGAACATTTCACAACTATATTTAAGGGTGGAACATTTAGTCATTACTTTTAACCTGTATATATTTTAATTTCTATATCACATACGCACATCCTTAAAAACATAGGTGCTGGGCTAACAAAGAATACTAGGAAAGAACAAGAAGGCTGTTAAAGCTGTAACAGATCTTCGTCGGGTTTGAAACGTTGTCAGTAGAGCAGTGAATTGGGAGCTTTAACAGTGTACGGGCCTTCTTGTTCTTTACAGCCAGACTTATTAGCCACTCCTTTTGCCCCGTCTCTTTCAGCCATGCACGTTTTTCAATTCCTCCTTCATCAATCCATGGAGCCTTAACAGTTCTAACAGTCAGTTTCTTAACAGGTGCATGTTTATCAATAATTGGAAGAAGCAATTTTATAAATTGATCAACTGCAGCGTCTGGATGCTCCTCCAAACAAAGCAAGAGAAAAAATATACATTCAGCAGTCCATTAATCAGTTGGTGTGCTTAAGTGAGTGTGTGTGCTGCGGGGTTGAAGCTACGAACCCAAAGGCTTGGCTCTCTCATCCCATCCAGGCTTCTGGGAGGGAGGTGGACAATGAGCCTGTCATAAAGAGGAGGAGAGGAGGAGTGGAGGCGAGGAGGAGAGGAGGAGTGGAGGAGAGGAGGAGAGGAGGAGAGGAGTGGGAGGAGAGGAGGAGAGGCTGAGAGGAGGAGAGGAGGAGGAGGAGAGGAGGAGAGGAGGAGAGGAGGAGTGGAGGAGGCTGAGAGAGAGAGGAGGAGGAGGGGGGGAGAGGGAGGAGAGGAGGAGGAGTGGAGGAGAGGAGGAGGAGGGGAGGAGGAGAGGAGGAGAGGAGGAGAGGAGGAGGAGAGGAGGAGAGGAGGAGAGGAGGGAGAGGAGGAGAGGAGGAGAGGAGGAGAGGGGGAGGAGGGGAGAGGAGGAGAGGAGGAAGGAGGAGAGGAGGGAGGAGGGAGGAGAGGAGGAGAGGAGGAGGAGGAGGAGAGGAGAGAGGAGGAGAGGAGGAGAGGAGAGGAGGAGGGGAGGAGGAGAGAGAGGAGGAGAGGAGGAGGAGGAGGAGAGGAGAGGGAGGAGGAGAGGAGGAGGAGGAGGAGTGGAGGAGAGGAGGAGAGGAGGAGGGGAGGAGAGGAGGAGAGGAGGAGAGGAGGAGAGGAGGAGGAGGAGAGGAGGAGAGGAGGAGTGGAGGAGAGGATGAGAGGAGGAGTGGAGGAGTTGTGGAGAAGCTGAGAGGAGGAGAGGCTCAGAGGCTGAGTATCACGGCTCAGGCTAAGACCCAGGAGACACAGGAGGCAGATAGTACCAGTCTCAGAGTTTATTATAGTTCAAGGGGAAGGCAAAAGGTAAGTGAAATCAGACAGGTACAGGACGGCGGGCAGGATCAGGGTCAGGACAGGCAGAAAGGTCAGAACTGGGAAGACTAAGAAAAACAAACTAGAGCAAAGGAACCACTGGAACACGCTGGTAGGACTTGACGGGACAAGACGAACTGGCAACAGACAAACAGAGAACACAGGTATAAATACACAGGGGATAATGGGGGGAGATGGGAGACACCTGGAGGGGGGTGGAGACAATCACAAAGACAGGTGAAACAGATCACTGAGAGGAGGAGAGGCTGAGAGGAGGAGTGGAGGAGAGGCTGAGAGGAGGAGAGAAGGAGAGGTGGAGAGGCTGAGAGGAGGAGTGGAGGAGAAGAGGAGTGGAGGAGAGGGGTGAAGAGAAGCTGAGAGGAGGTGAGGCTGAGAGGAGGAGAGGCTGAGAGGAGGAGAAGTGAGAGGCTGAGAGGAACAGAGGCTGAAAGGAGGAGAGGAGGAGAGACTGACCTGTAAATAGCCGTGTGTGTTAGACCTAGTGTAGATCAGGATCAGGCTGTTGACAGGGTTGTTCTGTTCATGGCATAGAGTCCTCCCTTGTGTGTGTGTGTTTGTGCTTCTGTGTATGAGTGTCATATATCATAGCAAAGGTCAGTCATCCAGTGTGTATATTAAGTTCAGACTTTGTTGTTCTCCATTCCTCCCCTCCTCCCCCCTCTCCTCAACCCCTTCTCCCCTTCCCCTCCTCCTCCCGCCTCCCCTCCTCTCCTTCTCCCCTCGCTCCTCCTTCCCCCCTCCCCCTTCCTCCTCTCCTCCCCTCCCCTCTACTCTCCCCTCACTCCCCCCTCCCCTCCTCCCTCCCATCCTCACTGCGCAGGTCCAGTGATAGAGGATAGGGCCCCACCCTGCAGGTCCAGTGATAGAAGATAGGGCCCCACCCTGCAGGTCCAGTGATAGAGGACAGGGCCCCACCCTGCAGGTCCAGTGATAGAGGATAGGGCCCCACTCTGCAGGTCCAGTGATAGAAGATAGGGCCCCACCCTGCAGGTCCAGTGATAGAAGATAGGGCCCCACCCTGCAGGTCCAGTGATAGAAGATAGGGCCCCACCCTGCAGGTCCAGTGATAGAAGATAGGGCCCCACCCTGCAGGTCCAGTGATAGAGGATAGGGCCCCACCCTGCAGGTCCAGTGATAGAAGATAGGGCCCCACCCTGCAGGTCCAGTGATAGAGGATAGGGCCCCACCCTGCAGGTCCAGTGATAGAGGATAGGGCCCCACCCTGCAGGTACAGTGATAGAGGATAGGGCCCCACCCTGCAGGTCCAGTGATAGAGGATAGGGCCCCACCCTGCAGGTCCAGTGATAGAAGATAGGGCCCCACCCTGCAGGTCCAGTGATAGAAGATAGGGCCCCACCCTGCAGGTCCAGTGATAGAGGATAGGGCCCCACCCTGCAGGTCCAGTGATAGAGGATAGGGCCCCACCCTGCAGGTCCAGTGATTGAGCCTGTCCTTGAGGGTGCCCTGGCCAAGTAGTCCTTGCTCCTGGCTCAGGGTGGGATGAGGGAGCAGTGCCCAGTGCCTTCACTAGTGAGAGCAGGCTAGGTGGCATTGCCCAGAAGGGTTGGTCCTGCTAGCTGGCAGCCTGAGCAGAGAAGGAGCGGGAACAGGCTAGGTGGTCCAGCCCTGTTTACCTCTCAAGTCAGCCAAGCTGCGTCCAAAATGGTACCATATTGCCTATGTAGTTCACTACTTTTGGCCCATAGGGAATAGACAACTATTTGGGACGCAGGCTAGTTTAAACAGAGCGTGTGCCTTCATAAGCCTCCCCTCAGTCTCCAGACGTCATCACCATACCCCGGGGCCCTGGAGCTCCTTGGGCTGTCTCCAGACGTCATCACCATACCCCGGGGCCCTGGAGCTCCTTGGGCTGTTTCCAGACGTCATCACCATACCCCGGGGCCCTGGAGCTCCTTGGGCTGTCTCCAGACGTCATCACCATACCCCGGGGCCCTGGAGCTCCTTGGGCTGTCTCCAGACGTCATCACCATACCCCGGGGCCCTGGAGCTCCTTGGGCTGTCTCCAGACGTCATCACCATACCCCGGGGGCCCTGGAGCTCCTTGGGCTGTCTCCAGACGTCATCACCATACCCCGGGGCCCTGGAGCTCCTTGGGCTGTCTCCAGACGTCATCACCATACCCCGGGGCCCTGGAGCTCCTTGGGCTGTCTCCAGACGTCATCACCATACCCCGGGGCCCTGGAGCTCCTTGGGCTGTCTCCAGACGTCATCACCATACCCCGGGGCCCTGGAACTCCTTGGGCTGTCTCCAGACGTCATCACCATACCCCGGGGCCCTGGAGCTCCTTGGGCTGTCTCCAGACGTCATCACCATACCCCGGGGCCCTGGAGCTCCTTGGGCTGTCTCCAGACGTCATCACCATACCCCGGGGCCCTGGAGCTCCCAGACGTCATCACCATACCCCGGGGCCCTGGAGCTCCTTGGGCTGTCTCCAGACGTCATCACCATACCCCGGGGCCCTGGAGCTCCTTGGGCTGTCTCCAGACGTCATCACCATACCCCGGGGCCCTGGAGCACCTTGGGCTGTCTCCAGACGTCATCACCATACTGATGAAACTGAAATGCATGGGTCTAAATGATGTAGCAGTGAATTGGTTTAGATCTTATCTGACCAACAGAACACAAGTATGTAATGTTGGTGATGTTCTGTCAGAGGCCAAATAAATATCCTGTGGAGTACCGCAGGGAGCAATTTTAGGCCCCCTCTTATTTCTTATAAATGTTAATGATATGCCAGATACAGTAAAGTGCAAACTCCTGCTTTATGCTGATGACTCAGCCATACTGGTATCAGGGAAGGATACAGTTTACATAGAGGAGACCCTGAGTAAGGAATTGTATTTTGTCAGAGATTGGTTGACTGACAACAAATTGTCACTACATTTGGGAAAAACTGAATCGATTTTGTTTGGAACAAAATGTAGATTGCTTAGGGCTGACAAGATAAAGGTAAACTGTGGAGGCAAGGACATTGAATCTAAAACAAGTGTAACTTATCTTGGTGTGTCCGTAGATCAATCCCTTTCTGGAGACCTGATTGCTGCTAAAATTATTTCTAAAATGGCGAACAAATTAAAATGTTTATATCGTAACACTATATATTTTAACATCAAAGTTAAGAAACTGCTTGTCTCTACCTTGATTCAGTGTCATTTTGAATATGCTCTGCTTGGTATATTGGGCTATCAAAAAAGCTGAACAAGAGAACCAAGCCACGAGGTCGAAGGAATTGTCCGTAGAGCTCCGAGACAGGATTGTGTCGAGGCACATATCTGGGGAAGGGTACCAAAACATTTCTGCAGCATTGAAGGTCCCCAAGAACACAGTGGCCTCCATCATTCTTAAATGGAAGAAGTTTGAAACCACCAAGACTCTTCCTAGAGCTGGCCGCCCGGCCAAACTGAGCAATCGGGGGAGAAGGGCCTTGGTCAGGGAGGTGATCAAGAACCCAATGGTCACTCTGACAGAGGTCCAGAGTTCCTCTGTGGAGATGGGAGAACCTTCCAGAAGGACAACCATATCTGCAGCACTCCACCAATCAGGCCTTTATGGTAGAATGGCCAGACAGAAGCCACTCCTCAGTAAAAGTCACATGACAGCCCTCTTGGAGTTTGCCAAAAGGCACCTAAAGGACTCTCAGACCATGAGAAACAAGATTCTCTGGTCTGATGAAACCAAGATTTAACTCTTTAGCCTGAATGCTAAGCTTCACGTCTGGAGGAAACCTGGCACCATTCCTACAGTGAAGCATGGTGGTGGCAGCATCATGCTGTGGGGATGTTTTTCAGCGGCAGGGACAGGGAGACTAGTCAGGATCGAGGGAAAGCTGAACGGCGCAAAGTACAGAGAGATCGTTGATGAAAACCTGCTCCAGAGCGCTCACGACCTCAGACTGGGGCGAAAGTTTACCTTCCAACAGGACAACGACCCTAAGCAAACAGCCAAGACAATGCAGGAGTGGCTTGGGGACAAGTCAAAATTACAAACAACCATAAATACATTCATATATATTGACATTCTAAAAGGTGGCACTATTCACTGCACTTTTCCCTAACCTTAAAAATCAACCATATTAATTTCACTTTCGACCTTAAAAAACAATTAATTCATTGCACATCATACCTATCATTCAAATAAATACACCTGACCAGCGTTAGGGGGCATCCACTCTCTGGCCTTATAGATTACTATGGTTGTTAACATCCTCTCTCTGGCCTTATAGATTACTATGGTTGTTAACATCCACTCTCTGACCTTATAGATTACTATGGTTGTTAACATCCACCCTCTGGCCTTATAGATTACTATGGTTGTTAACATCCACTCTCTGGCCTTATAGATTACTATGGTTGTTAACATCCACTCTCTGGCCTTATAGATTACTATGGTTGTTAACATCCACTCTCTGGCCTTATAGATTACTATGGTTGTTAACATCCTCTCTCTGGCCTTATAGATTACTATGGTTGTTAACATCCACTCTCTGGCCTTATAGATTACTATGGTTGTTAACATCCACTCTCTGGCCTTATAGATTACTATGGTTGTTAACATCCTCTCTCTGGCCTTATAGATTACTATGGTTGTTAACATCCACTCTCTGGCCTTATAGATTACTGTAGATCTTAACATCCTCTCTCTGGCCTTATAGATTACTATGGTTGTTAACATCCACTCTCTGGCCTTATAGATTACTATGGTTGTTAACATCCACTCTCTGGCCTTATAGATTACTATGGTTGTTAACATCCTCTCTCTGGCCTTATAGATTACTATGGTTGTTAACATCCACCCTCTGGCCTTATAGATTACTATGGTTGTTAACATCCACTCTCTGGCCTTATAGATTACTATGGTTGTTAACATCCACTCTCTGGCCTTATAGATTACTATGGTTGTTAACATCCACTCTCTGGCCTTATAGATTACTATGGTTGTTAACATCCACTCTCTGGCCTTATAGATTACTATGGTTGTTAACATCCACTCTCTGGCCTTATAGATTACTATGGTTGTTAACATCCACTCTCTGGCCTTATAGATTACTATGGTTGTTAACATCCACTCTCTGGCCTTATAGATTACTATGGTTGTTAACATCCTCTCTCTGGCCTTATAGATTACTATGGTTGTTAACATCCACTCTCTGGCCTTATAGATTACTATGGTTGTTAACATCCTTTCTCTGGCCTTATAGATTACTATGGTTGTTAACATCCACTCTCTGGCCTTATAGATTACTATGGTTGTTAACATCCTCTCTCTGGCCTTATAGATTACTATGGTTGTTAACATCCACTCTCTGACCTTATAGATTACTATGGTTGTTAACATCCTCTCTCTGGCCTTATAGATTACTATGGTTGTTAACATCCACTCTCTGGCCTTATAGATTACTATGGTTGTTAACATCCACTCTCTGGCCTTATAGATTACTATGGTTGTTAACATCCTCTCTCTGGCCTTATAGATTACTATGGTTGTTAACATCCTCTCTCTGGCCTTATAGATTACTGTTGAGGAGACACAGAGATGCATATACTAGTACAGGGTGACATCAATACCAGTCCGCAGCAGTAGGGTGAATCATCAGTAACTGCCTTAACAAGTTCCCGGGTCATCATCCACCTTATCATAAATGACATATCCATTAACCCTGTCTCCTGCTGCCCACCAGCAGTGTGTGTGTCGCACCGCAGTATGTAGCGGTATGTGTTTTTTGATCACAAGGCTGTCCGTTCTGTCTGTTCTCTGTGCGATAGTGTTAGCTGGGTGGCCCTGTGGCCCTGTGACCCTGTGACCCTGTGTTAGATAGAAAGCCAGTCTGGACAGTGAGGAACACACAGACAGACAATGGGTGTAGGGTTAGAGAGGGGGGCTGGCTGGCGATCTCAGATGTCCCTCCCTCCCTCTGTTTCTCCAGCCCATGAAAGTTAACAGTGGTTACGGCGGTGGTGATCCCGGCCTCTGAACCAGCGAAGGGTATTTTCCAACACGGCTCCTCTTGCCAGCCTCCTCCCCTTACCCTCTCTCTCTAAAGCTTGGGCAACTCCAAATGTCAATGATGTTAGTTTAGCCATTGTACACGGCTGGCCGCCCCTGAATGGGAGTCTTGTCTCCGGGCCAGCCCCCTACAATGGCCAGCCCCCTACAATGGCCAGCCCCATACAATGGCCCCCTTTCTCACTTGGACTTGTTCTCAGCCTTTCCCCTCAGCACAGTTCGCTGAAGAGAAGGTCCACCCCCCACCCCCCCACCCCCTCTCTCTCTCTCTCTCTCTCTCTCTCTCTCTCTCTCTCTCTCTCTCTCTCTCTCTCTCTCTCTCTCTCTCTCTTAGGTCTTTGGCTCTGCTTAGAATCAGAGAGCCAGAGTTAAGTTGGTGTAGAAGGAGAGAGGAGAATGAGCGAAAACGGGAGAGAGCGTTGAAAGGGGGAACAGGGGGAGGTGGACCGTGACATAGCTGTAAGTGGTTTTATACTTGGGATTGTTTCAGTGCACTCTGCCAATAATTACCAGTACAGAGGAGTATAGCTAAACCTGCCTTTCACAGAGAGGCTAAGCCTGTTAGCCTGCTCTTAGCCTGCTTAATCAGACAGGGAAAGAGTGTGTTCTAGAACTGACTGACTGACAGGGAAAGTGTGTGTTCAAGAACTGACTGACAGGGAAAGAGTGTGTTCTAGAACTGACTGACAGGGAAAGAGTGTGTTCTAGAACTGACTGACAGGGAAAGAGTGTGTTCTAGAACTGACTGACAGGTAAAGAGTGTGTTCTAGAACTGACTGACAGGTAAAGAGTATGTTCTAAAACTGACTGACAGGGAAAGAGTGTGTTATAGAACTGACTGACAGGGAAAGAGTGTGTTCTAGAACTGACTGACAGGGAAAGAGTGTGTTCTAGAACTGACTGACAGGTAAAGAGTGTGTTCTAAAACTGACTGACAGGGAAAGAGTGTGTTCTAGAACTGACTGACAGGGAAAGAGTGTGTTCTAAAACTGACTGACAGGTAAAGAGTGTGCTCTAGAACTGACTGACAGGTAAAGAGTGTGTTCTAGAACTGACTGACAGGTAAAGAGTGTGTTCTAGAACTGACTGACAGGGAAAGAGTGTGCTCTAGAACTGACTGACAGGGAAAGAGTGTGTTATAGAACTGACTGACAGGGAAAGAGTGTGTTCTAGAACTGACTGACAGGGAAAGAGTGTGTTATAGAACTGACTTACAGGGAAAGAATGTGTTCTAGAACTGACTGACAGGGAAAGAGTGTGTTCTAGAACTGACTGACAGGGAAAGAGTGTGTTCTAGAACTGACTGACAGGGAAAGAGTGTGTTATAGAACTGACTGACAGGGAAAGAGTGTGTTCTAGAACTGACTGACAGGGAAAGAGTGTGTTATAGAACTGACTGACAGGGAAAGAGTGTGTTCTAGAACTGACTGACTGACAGGGAAAGAGTGTGTTCTAGAACTGACTGACTGACAGGGAAAGAGTGTGTTCTAGAACTGACTGACAGGTAAAGAGTGTGTTCTAGAACTGACTGACAGGTAAAGAGTGTGCTCTAGAACTGACTGACAGGGAAATAGTGTGTTATAGAACTGACTGACAGGGAAAGAGTGTGTTCTAGAACTGACTGACAGGGAAAGAGTGTGTTCTAGAACTGACTGACAGGGAAATAATGTGTTCTAGAACTGACTGACAGGGAAAGAGTGTGTTCTAGAACTGACTGACTGACAGGGAAAGAGTGTGTTCTAGAACTGACTGACTGACAGGGAAAGAGTGTGTTCTAGAACTGATTGACAGGGATATAGTGTGTTCTAGAACTGACTGACAGGGAAAGAGTGTGTTCTAGAACTGACTGACAGGGAAAGAGTGTGTTATAAAACTGACTGACAGGGAAAGAGTGTGTTATAGAACTGACTGACAGGGAAAGAGTGTGTTCTAGAACTGACTGACAGGGAAAGAGTGTGTTCTAGAACTGACTGACTGACAGGGAAAGAGTGTGTTCTAGAACTGACTGACTTACAGGGAAAGAGTGTGTTCTACAACTGACTAACTGACAGGGAAAGAGTGTGTTCTAGAACTGACTGACAGGGAAAGAGTGTGTTCTAGAACTGACTGACTGACAGGGAAAGAGTGTGTTCTAGAACTGACTGACTAACAGGGAAAGAGTGTGTTCTAGAACTGACTGCCTGACAGGGAAAGTATGTGTTCTAGAACTGACTGACTGACAGGGAAAGAGTGTGTTCTAGAACTGACTGACTGACAGGGAAAGAGTGTGTTCTAGAACTGACTGCCTGACAGGGAAAGTATGTGTTATAGAACTGACTGACTGACAGGGAAAAAGTGTGTTCTAGAACTGACTGACAGGGAAAGAGTGTTTTCTAGAACTGACTGACTGACAGGGAAAGAGTGTGTTCTAGAACTGACTGACAGGGAAAGAGTGTGTTCTAGAACTGACTGACAGGGAAAGAGTGTGATCTAGAACTGACTGACTGACAGGGAAAGAGTGTGTTCTAGAACTGACTGACTGACAGGGAAAGAGTGTGTTCTAGAACTGACTGACAGGGAAAGAGTGTGATCTAGAACTGACTGACTGACAGGGAAAGAGTGTGTTCTAGAACTGACTGACTAACAGGGAAAGTATGTGTTCTACAACTGACTGAATGACAGGGAAAGAGTGTGTTCTAGAACTGACTGACAGGGAAAGAGTGTGTTCTAGAACTGACTGACTGACAGGGAAAGAGTGTGTTCTAGAACTGACTGACAGGGAAAGAGTGTGATCTAGAACTGACTGACTGACAGGGAAAGAGTGTGTTCTAGAACTGACTGACAGGGAAAGAGTGTGTTCTAGAACTGACTGACAGGGAAAGAGTGTGATCTAGAACTGATTGACTGACAGGGAAAGAGTGTGTTCTAGAACTGACTGACTGACAGGGAAAGAGTGTGTTCTAGAACTGACTGACAGGGAAAGAGTGTGATCTAGAACTGACTGACTGACAGGGAAAGAGTGTGTTCTAGAACTGACTGACTAACAGGGAAAGTATGTGTTCTACAACTGACTGAATGACAGGGAAAGAGTGTGTTCTAGAACTGACTGACAGGGAAAGAGTGTGTTCTAGAACTGACTGACTGACAGGGAAAGAGTGTGTTCTAGAACTGACTGACTGACAGGGAAAGAGTGTGTTCCAGAACTGACTGACTGACAGGGAAAGAGTGTGTTCTAGAACTGACTGACTGACAGGGAAAGAGTGTGTTCTAGAACTGACTGACTGACAGGGAAAGAGTGTGTTCTAGAACTGACTGACTGACAGGGAAAGAGTGTGTTCTAGAACTGACTGACTGACAGGGAAAGATATACACACACCTCTCCCCCCTCCTCCAAATACACACATACCTCTCAACCCCTCTTTTATCTCCCCAGTCAGCCGCTAAAATAATTATTATCATTAAGGAGTGCGTCCGTATTTCCCGAGTGGGAGATGTTTATTTTAACACGTTTTAACACAAACAATATCAATGTAATATTTTCTGCAGCGGCTGCTGTCGCTGGACTTCTGCCAGATTCTGGAGAGGACAGGAAAGAAAATCTGTTTCTCCTTTTCTCTATTTGGGTTTTACAGACAGTCACCATCTGGAGTTAGGGAGTTAGGGAGTTAGGGAGTTAGGGAGAGAGAGAGAGAGAGAGAGACAGAGAGAGAGACAGAGAGAGAGACAGAGAGAGAGAGAGAGAGAGAGAGAGAGAGAGAGAGAGAGAGAGAGAGAGAGAGAGAGAGAGAGAGAGAGAGAGAGAGAGAGAGAGAGAGAGAGAGAGAGAGAGAGAGAGAGAGAGAGAGAGAGAGAGAGAGAGAGAGAGAGAGAGAGAGAGAGAGAGAGAGAGAGAGAGAGAGAGAGAGATAACATTATGTTGTCTGGACCTTCAGATCATCTCTGTAGTTGATATTCTGGACCTTCAGATCATCTCTATAGCTACTCATCTCTTTACTAGAAAATATGCATCTGGATGTTAGTATCAGCTGAATAAGGAGTGTCTGTGTGTGTGTGTGTCCATGTATGTGTGTTACACATTCCATCCCACTGACATAAAGCAGGACCTTAATAAGAGCCAACCCATCCCAGTGGTAGTCTCTCTCTCACAGACCTGAAGACAACTAAGGTTGATGTCTCCTCTGAATTGACTAGAGGGCCAGGAGTGTTTGCTGTTGAATTGACTAGGGCCAGGAGTGTTTCCTGTTGAATTGACTAGAGCCAGGAGTGTTTCCTGCTGAATTCACTAGGGCCAGAATTGTTTCCTGTTGAGTTCACATGGTCAGACAGGCAAAACTGTCAAACCTGGGTCGTATTTACTAGAACCCAAAAGGAACAACAGAGAGGAACAACAGAGAGGAACAACAGAGAGGAACAGCAGAGAGGAACAGCAGAGAGGAACAACAGAGAGGAACAACAGAGAGGAACAACAGAGAGGAACAACAGAGAGGAACAGCAGAGAGGAACAGCAGAGAGGAACAGCAGAGAGGAACAGCAGAGAGGAACAACAGAGAGGAACAGCAGAGAGGAACAGCAGAGAGGAACAACAGAGAGGAACAGCAGAGAGGAACAGCAGAGAGGAATAATATGCCATTTAGCAGACGCTTTTATCCAAAGCGACTTACAGTCATGCGTGCATACATTTTTTGTGTGTATGGGTGGTCCCGGGGATCGAACCCACTACCTTGGCGTTACAAGCGCCGTGCTCTACCAGCTGAGCTACAGAGGAACAGCAGAGAGGAACAAAAGAGAGGAACAGCAGAGAGGAACAACAGAGAGGAACAACAGAGAGGAACAACCCTCTGTCTTTCTCTCTCTCAATTCAATTCACTTCAATTCAGTAGACTTTATTGACATGGCAAATACAATTACTTACAAGTATACATACAGTGCCTTCGGAAAGTATTCAGACCCCTTGACTTTTTCCACATTTTGTTACGTTACAGCCTTATTCGAAAATGGATTAAATAAATAAAAATTCTAATTAATCTACACACAATACCCCATAATGACAAAGCGAAAACACGTTTTTAGAAATACCTTATTTACATAAGTATTCAGACCCTTTGCTATGAGATTCGAAATTGAGCTCAGGTGCATCCTGTTTCCATTGATCTTCCTTGAGATGTTTCTAAAACTTGATTGGGGAGTCCACCTGTGGTAAATTCAATTGATTGGACATGATTTGGAAAGGCACACACCTGTCTATATAAGGTCCCACAGTTGACAGTGCATGTCAGAGCAAAAACCAAGCCATGAGTTCGAAGGAATTGTCCGTAGAGCTCCGAGACAGGATTGAGGCACAGATCTGGGGAAGGGTAGCAAAACATTTCTGCAGCATTGAAGATCCCCAAGAACACAGTGGTCTCCATCATTCTTAAATGAAAGAAGTTTGGAACCACCAAGACTCTTCCTAGAGCTGGCCGCCCGGCCAAACTGAACAATCGGGGGAGAAGGGCCTTAGTCAGGGAGCTGACCAAGAACCCGATGGTCACTCTGACAGAGCTCTAGAGTTCCTCTGTGGAGATGGGAGAACCTTCCAGAAGGACAACCATCTCTGCAGCACTCCACCAATCAGGCCTTTATGGTAGAGTGGCCAGATGGAAGCCACTCCTCAGTAAAAGTCACATGACAGCCCGCTTGGTGTTTGCCAAAAAGCACCCAAAGACTCTCAGACCATGAGAAACAATATTCTCTGGTCTGATTAAATCAAGATTGAACTCTTTGGCCTGAATGCCAAGCGTCACATCTGGAGGACACCTGGCACCATCTCTACGGGGAAGCATGGTGTTGGCAGCATCATGCTGTCGGGATGTTTTTCAGCGGCAGGGACTGGGAGACTGGTCAGGATCGAACGCTCCAAAGCGCTCAGGACCTCAGACTGAACTGAAGGTTCACCTTCCAACAGGACAACGACCCTAAGCACACAGCCAAGACAACGCAGGAGTGGCTTCGGGACAAGTCTCTGAATGTTCTTGAGTGGCCCAGCCAGAGCCCGGACTTGAACCCAATTGAACATCTCTGAAGAGACCTGAAACTGTGCAGCGACGGTCCCCATCCAACCTGACAGCGCTTAAGAGGATCTGCAAAGAAGAATGGGAGAAACTCCCCAAATACAGGTGTGCCAAGCTTGTAGCGTCATACCCAAGAAGACTCGGGGTTGTAATCACTGCCAAAGGTGCTTCAACAAAGTAAAGGGTCTGAATACTTATGTAAATGTAATATTTCAGTTTTGTATAATTAATACATTTGCAAACATTTCTAAAATCCTGTTGTTCTTTGTCATTATGGGGAATGGTGTGTAGATTGATGAGTGGGAAAAAAAACAATTTAATCATTAACAAAATGTGGAAAAAGTCAAGGGGTCTGAATACTTTCCGGAGGCACTGTACAACAAAAAATGGTGGGACCAACAGCAATAATAATAGTAGTAGTGAAAATGGGATTACCATTAACAGCAACTACAACAACAATATTAATGAGAATAACAATACATTAAAGCAATAATAGTCGACCAGTCTCAACATGACTGAGAAGACACATTACATGGTATGAAAGCCAAAACAAAACTACATGGGAAATATTATTGACATTACATTACACTTTTCACTGGCTGTCCCTCAGGTTGTGGCAGGAGGACACATATTTGGCTTTTCACCCAATAAATATTAGATTATTTTCTTCATATTTTATAGTTTCAAATTATTTGTTCTGAATAATAATTTTGGGAAAGAAAGATTCTCTTAGGTCTGAGTATTTGTCACAGTGTAATAGGAAATGCAGCTCTGTCTCTACCTCTCCCCGGGGGCAGAGTGAGCACAGCCTGTCCTCTCTGGGCAGCCAGGTTTGCCTGTGACGACCGGTCTCTATAGCCAGACTGTGCTCACTGAGTCTGTACCTTGTCAGTGTTTTCCTCAGTTTTCTATCAGTCACAGTGGTCAGATAGTCTGCCACCATGTACTGTCTGTTTAGAGCCAAATAGCATTTAAGTGTCTTTCCAATAGGTGATATATTTTTATTTTTGCTTTGTGATGATTTGGTTGGGCCAGATTTTCTGAGTGCTGTCCTGAGGCTCTATGAGGTTGGTTTGGGTTAGTGAACTGAGCCTCAGAACCAGCTGGCTGAGGGGACTCTTCTCTTGTTTCATCTCTTGACATAGTAGAGCTGTGTGATGGAATGTTTTGGGGTCACTTGTTTTTAGATGGTTGTTAAATTTGATTGTTCTTTTTTCTATTCGAATAAGAAGGGGATATTGGCCCAATTCTGCTCTACATGCGTTATTTGGAGTTTTTCTTTGCACTTGCAATACAGTCTTGCAAAACTCTGCATGCAGTATTTCGATTGGATGTTTGTCCCATTTGGTAAATTCAGTATTAGAGAGTGGACCCCGTACTTCGCTGCCATATAGAGCAATTGGTTCTATAACTGATTGGAAAATGTTGAGCCAGATTCTAATTGGAATTTCGATTTTAATATTCCTTTTAATGGCATAGAATGCTCTTCTTGCTTTGTCTCTCAGCTCATTCACAGCCATGTGAAAGCTACCTGTGTTGCTGATATTTAGTCCTAGATACGTGTAGTTTTTGGTGTGTTCTAATAGAACTGTGTCCAAATAGAATTTATATTTGTGATCCTGATTTCCGGACCTTTTTTGGAATATCATTATATTTGGGGGTTTTAGGTTAACGGTCAGGGCCCAGGTCTGACAGAACCTGTGCAGATGATCTAGATGCTGCTGTAACCTCTACTTTGTGGGAGACAGTAGCACCAGGTCATCTGCGTACAGCAGACACTTGATTTCAGTGTTGTGTAGGGTGAGACCAGGTGCTGCCGATTCTTCGAATGTTTTTACCAATTCATTAACGAAGATGTTAAATAGTGTTGGACTTATTGGGCAGCCCTGTTTCAGTCCACGTCCCTGAGAGAAGAAGTCTGTTTGCTTGTTGCCAATTTTAACTGCACATTTGTTTTTAGTGTACATTGATTTAATAACATCATATGTTTCCCTCCAATACCACTTCTATTAGTTTATAAAAAAGACCTTTGTGCCAAATTGAATCAAATGCTTTCTTGAAGTCTACAAAACACGAGTAGATTTTGCCTTTGTTTTGATTTACTTGTTTGTCAATTAGAGTCTGGAGGGTGTAAATGTGTTCTGTTGTACGATAATTCAAAATAAATCCAATCTGGCTTTTGCTCAGGATGTTGTGTTCATCAAGGAAATGACGTAGTCTGCTATTTATGATACTGCAGAGAATTTTCCCCAAGTTGCTGTTAACGCAAATTCCTCCGTAATTATTTTGGTTAAATTTGTCTACTTTTTTATAGATTGGTGTGATCAATCCTTGGTTCCAAATATCGGGGGAAATACCTGCAGTAAGGATAATGTTGTAGAGTTTGAGTATAGCACATTTGAATTTGTGGTCTGTATATTTGATCATTTCATTTAAAATATCATCAGCACCACAGGAATTTTTTGGGTTGGAGAGTGCATAGCTTTTCCAATAATTATTCTTCTGTAATTGGGGTATCCACAGGATTCTGATAGTCATAGGACTGCTGATTCAAGGATTAGTCATTTTCCATGTATATTTTTTGGTTCTGGGCTCTTTGTTATGTTGCTGTAGAGGTTTGCAAAGTGATTTCTCCACATATCCTCATTTTGGATAGCCAATTCCTCATGATGAGGTTTGTTTCATTTATTCAAATTCTCCCAGAAGTGGTTTGATTCTATGGATTCCTCATCCATCTGATTTCTAATGTGCTATTCCTTTTTTGTTCTTAGGGTGTGTTTGTATTGCTTCTGTGTTTCCCCATATTGAAGGCGTATATTTTTGTTGTCTGGTTCTCTGTGTTTTTGATTAGTAATATTTCTCAATGACTTTCTTAGATTTCTGCAATCATTATCAAACAATTTTCATGATCTATTATTTTGGTTTGCTCTTATGTTTGTAAATGACGTAAATGTAAATGTAAATGAAATGTTTCTTTAGATTAGCCAAGGAGGCTAATTTGTTAAAAAATAAAGTTTATGTTCCAAACGGCCAAATGTACACCTTCATTGCTGTAGGAGAATGTTAAGGCTAAAAAGTTGTCCTGGAGAGATTGTATTTTTTGGCTACTAATTGCTTTTTGGTAGATTTCTATACTGTTTGCACTCCATCTATAGGCCTGTTTAGTACCATGTAATTTATTGGGCCGTGATGCTTCATGGTTGGGTTCCGCTCTTCTCAGATACACTGTGATTTTACTGTGGTCTGAGAGAGGTGTTAGTGGGCTGACTGTGAAGACTCTGAGAGACTCTGGGTTGAGGTCGGTAATAAAGTAGTCTACAGTACTGCTGCCAAGGGATGAGCTGTAGGTGTACCTACCAAAAGAGTCCCATCTTAGCCTACCATTGACTATGAACAGACTTCGACAGAGCTGCAGGAGCTGTGCTCCATTTTAGTTTTTCACTTTGTCATAATTGTTTCTTGGGGGGGTATGTGGGGAGGGAAAGGTTGTTGCTTCCCGGTAGGTGTTCATCCCCATGACTGTTAATAGTGTCTAGTTCTTCTGCTGTTCTAGCATTCAGGTCTCCACAGACCAGCACATTGCCTTGGGCCTGAAAGTGACTAATCTCCCCCTCTAGAATGAAGAAACTCTCTTTATTGAAGTAGGGTGACTCTGAGGGGGGAATGTATGTGGTACAGAGGAAGACGTTTTTATCTGTTAAGATAGCCTCCTTGTTGATTTTTAACCATATAAAGAATTCTCCTGTTTTGATCAATTTGATTGAATAAATTAGTTCAGATTATACCATATTAGCATTCCCCCTGAGTCTCTGCCCTGTGTGATTCCTTTTAATTTGGTGGATGGTACGATTATCTCCCTATAACCTAGTGGACAGCCAGTAGAAACATCACCTCTGCACAATGTTTCCTGTAGTACTACAATGTCAACATCATCAATTTCTTTCAGCAAGTCTGGGTTTCTGCTATTTTGCCCAAAAGCAGAGGACTTCAAGTCTTGTAAATTCCAACATGCAAAGTAAAAAGATTTCATAACAGCTTTTTCTTTACCTTCAAATTTAGATAAACACTCACAATCCAACAAGAACTATTAAAATAGGATTTTCCAATTAACGTAAGCTCTTACTGTGCAAATGAAATGTGTTTATCATTTATGATAACATTTGTGTCATGCCACTTGGGTAGATGTAGTGTGAGGTTGGTGGAGTTCTTGTGCTCATCTTACCATGACCCCCGGCCTCTCTCACTCTCGCTTGCTCGCTCTCTCTCTCTCTCTCTCTCTCTCTCTCTCTCTCTCTCTCTCTCTCATGCTCTCTCTCTCGCTTGCTCGCTCTCTCTCTCTCTCTCTTCTAACGCTCTCTCTCTCTCTCTCTCTTCGATGCTCTCTTGCTCTAATGCACTCTCTCTCTCTCTCTCTCTCTCTCTCTCTCTCTCTGTCTCTCTCTCTGCTCTCTCTCTCTCTCTCTCTCGCTTGCTCGCTCTCTCTCTCTCTCTCTCTAACGCTCTCTCTCTCTCTCTCTCTCTCTCTCTCTTCTGTCTCTCTCTCTCTCTCCTCACTCTCTCTATGTGTGTCCCTTCTCTCTCTCTATCTCTCTCTCTGTCCCCTCTCTCTCTCTCTCTCTCTCTCTCTCTAACGCTCTCTCTCTCTCTCTCTCTCTCTCTCTCTCTCTCTCTCTCTCTCTCTCTCTCTCTCTCTATGTGTGTCCCTTCTCTCTCTCTATCTCTCTCTCTGTCCCCTCTCTCTCTCTCTCTCTCTCTGTCTCTCTCTCTCTCTCTCACTCTCTCTATGTGTGTCCCTTCTCTCTCTCTATCTCTCTCTCTGTCCCCTCTCTCTCTCTCTCTCTCTCTCTCTCTCTCTCTCTCTCTCTCTCTCTCTCTCTCTCTCTCTCTCTCTCACTCTCGCTATGTGTGTCCCTTCTCTCTCTCTATCTCTCTCTCTCTCTGTCCCCTCTCTCTCTGTCTGTCTCTCTCTCTCCCTCTCTCCCTCTCTCTCTCTCTCTCTCTCTCTCTCTCTTCGTCTCTCTCTCTCTCTCACTCTCTCTATGTGTGTCCCTTCTCTCTCTCTCTCTCTCTCTCTCTCTCTCTCACTCTCTCTCTCTCACTTTCTCTGATGATCAGGTGTGTGTTGTTGGGAGAGCAGATGTCTCAGAGTAAAAAAAAACCCCACTGTGTTGATTACAGTGTTTGATTGGATATCCTGTGACACAGAGTTCTTAAGCAAACCATCTTGTGGCCAGATCACATATAAAGACATTTTGTTGTTTCATTTCTTTGTCTGATTTTTTACTTCAAATATTAATTTCACAAACAGACAGTGGAGATTTATTCTGAGGCCTGTTCTATGATGTGATGAGCCACAGTTAGAGAAAGGCTTTGTCCTCCCTCCCCCTTCTCTCTCCCCCTCCTCCCTCCCCCTTCTCTCTCCCCCTCCTCCCTCCCCCTTCTCTCTCCCTCTCTCTACATTCCCATCTTTCAGAGTCGAGGTCAGAGGTCAGAGGTCAGGTCAGGGTATGTGTCCCCATCTCTCTGTTTTGTACACAGTCCCTTCTTCAGCTCTCTCCTGACAGAGTGAAGACAGACCTGCCGGATCACCTGGACCACCTTTCAGCTCTTATTGTGGGTTGAGCTCTGATCAATAGATGACTGTGAGCAGAGAGAGAGAGAGAGAGAGCTGGATGACATGTTCAAACTCCTTCCATTGTATGGACACATTGTTCGCGCTGAGTTAGAAAGACACACGAATGTTTGACCAGAGTTTTGATATGTTCTTATGAAAATAAAGTTGTCCGTTTCCAAAATGACGATGACATAATTCGTGGCAGAATTTAATCAAATCATCTCCATTTGCATGGTTCCCAGTGAACTGCGGTGAACCTCCCATTCTCCTGTGCACTAAAGCACAGCTTCAACTAAAGACCTCTCTCTG
>NC_059197.1:30380490-30450490 GCF_020615455.1 Coregonus clupeaformis | reverse complement strand
TGGGCTAATTGAGTGACTATCAGTGACTGACATGGGCTAATTGAGTGACTATCAGTGACTGACATGGGCTAATTGAGTGACTATCAGTGACTGACATGGGCTAATTGAGTGACTATCAGTGACTGACATGGGCTAATTGAGTGACTATCAGTGACTGACATGGGCTAATTGAGTGACTATCAGTGACTGACATGGGCTAATTGAGTGACTATCAGTGACTGACATGGGCTAATTGAGTGACTATCAGTGACTGACATGGGCTAATTGAGTGACTATCAGTGACTGACATGGGCTAATTGAGTGACTATCAGTGACTGACATGGGCTAATTGAGTGACTATCAGTGACTGACATAACAAAACATTTTGAAATTGCACCTTGAGGATTCTACTATTCTAATTCTCAACAGTAAGTTGAGACCCCGACTGACTTAGTTTTTAGGGGGGAATTGATCCGAGGGCTTGCAAAAGTTCTGAAATCTGTTTGTGTGTCTGTGTCTGTGTGTGTGCGTGCATGCGCGCGTGTGTGGGTGGTTGTTCCTATAGTGACATTGTATACATCATGTCCGACATGCCCATTAGATTGCCCAGGAAGAAGAAGAATCAGCAGCAGCTCTGTTGGTACTCTCTATCTGGCCTGTTGGTACTCTCTACCTGGCCTGTTGGTACTCTCTATCTGGCCTGTTGGTACTCTCTATCTGGCCTGTTGGTACTCTCTATCTGGCCTGTTGGTACTCTCTATCTGGCCTGTTGATACTCTCTATCTGGCCTGTTGGTACTCTCTACCTGGCCTGTTGGTACTCTCTATCTGGCCTGTTGGTACTCTCTATCTGGCCTGTTGGTACTCTCTATCTGGCCTGTTGGTACTCTCTATCTGGCCTGTTGGTACTCTCTATCTGGCCTGTTGGTACTCTCTATCTGGCCTGTTGGTACTCTCTACCTGGCCTGTTGGTACTCTCTATCTGGCCTGTTGGTACTCTCTATCTGGCCTGTTGGTACTCTCTATCTGGCCTGTTGGTACTCTCTACCTGGCCTGTTGGTACTCTCTATCTGGCCTGTTGGTACTCTCTACCTGGCCTGTTGGTACTCTCTACCTGGCCTGTTGGTACTCTCTATCTGGCCTGTTGGTACTCTCTACCTGGCCTGTTGGTACTCTCTATCTGGCCTGTTGGTACTCTCTACCTGGCCTGTTGGTACTCTCTATCTGGCCTGTTGGTACTCTCTATCTGGCCTGTTGGTACTCTCTATCTGGCCTGTTGGTACTCTCTATCTGGCCTGTTGGTACTCTCTATCTGGCCTGTTGGTACTCTCTATCTGGCCTGTTGGTACTCTCTACCTGGCCTGTTGGTACTCTCTACCTGGCCTGTTGGTACTCTCTATCTGGCCTGTTGGTACTCTCTATCTGGCCTGTTGGTACTCTCTATCTGGCCTGTTGGTACTCTCTACCTGGCCTGTTGGTACTCTCTATCTGGCCTGTTGGTACTCTCTATCTGGCCTGTTGGTACTCTCTATCTGGACTGTTGGTACTCTCTATCTGGCCTGTTGGTACTCTCTATCTGGACTGTTGGTACTCTCTATCTGGCCTGTTGGTACTCTCTATCTGGCCTGTTGGTACTCTCTATCTGGCCTGTTGGTACTCTCTATCTGGCCTGTTGGTACTCTCTATCTGGCCTGTTGGTACTCTCTATCTGGCCTGTTGGTACTCTCTATCTGGCCTGTTGGTACTCTCTATCTGGCCTGTTGGAACTCTCTACCTGGCCTGTTGGTACTCTCTATCTGGACTGTTGGTACTCTCTATCTGGCCTGTTGGTACTCTCTATCTGGCCTGTTGGTACTCTCTATCTGGCCTGTTGGTACTCTCTATCTGGCCTGTTGGTACTCTCTATCTGGCCTGTTGGTACTCTCTAACTGGCCTGTTGGTACTCTCTATCTGGCCTGTTGGTACTCTCTATCTGGCCTGTTGGAACTCTCTACCTGGCCTGAGATGCAGTGCCTTAGGCCTCTAATCAACATATATTAGTGTTTTATTTTTCATACATTTTTACAAATCTTTAAATGTGTATTTTTCTTCCACTTTGACATAACAGAGTATTTTGTGTAGATCACAGTTTAATCCATTTCAACCGCGCTTTGTAACACAACAAATTATTTCTGAAGGCACTGTAGCCTGTTGACCACCATGAACCAGACAGACAGAGATGCGCAGGCAAGTATGCAGACAGGCAGACAGACAGACAAACAGGCAGACAGACAGACAGACAGACAGACAGACAGACAGACAGGCAGACAGACAGACAGACAGACAGACAGACAGACAGACAGACAGACAGACAGACAGACAGACAGACAGACAGACAGACAGACAGACAGACAGACAGAGACAGAGGGAAGTACTGTTCAGTACTTTACAAGGAGTAAAATATATAATCCTAAAATGTATCTGTCTAAATAATGTTCTGCACACTGGCTCTGTCATGGGATGAGATGAGATAGATTGATAAGTGGGTGGTGGGGGTGCTGTGATCAGATGCACCTGCAGTGAGTTCACCAATCTGACAGGTAGCTGGGGATTGGGTGTCCTTTCCCTTTAAAAAGCCCTGTGTTATGTGTTGTTCTTGTTGGGGAACTGAGTGGAGAATGTCTCGCCGTCAGCTTGCCTAACCTTTTGCCAAAACGATTGTTGGGAGGGAAGTTCCAGTGTCTGTGTGTGTTTGCTTTGATTGCAGGCATATCGCTCAAGATTGACTTCAGAATTGGACGTCTATCCATGTCCCGAGGACGTCGGGAAATGCCTTCAAAACCAGCCACTAGGGGGGCAACAGTGAGCACTATTATCATCAAGTAGGTTAGGGTTTTGCTAAGGCGTTGTGATCCCATGACTTTGGATCAGAAGGTCGTTTGTTCAATTCCAGAGATGGACATTTTGTTTATTTATTTTAATTTTTAACCCTACTCCAAACCTTAACTTCAAAATGTTACGTTTGGAGAAATGGAACAATGCTGAGCAGGAGTCAACCCAGGATGTCAAAAACACTTTGAAAGATGACGTTTGGAGCAACTTCAAAATTTGAATAAATGTCAGAATCTGAAATCAAATTGGTAAAACCGTGAGATCTTGTTGGTGAATATTCTGGACCTGTGGGATGACAAGCTGGACTATGAAGCTGTAATTTGGTACAAGGTGCATCTGGGAGCATTTACCTCTGCCAAGCAAGGAACGTAATTCTTCTTGTGTGTTTCCCTTACACTACTTTTCCCTCTGAACCATTTTGCCAAACCACTGAAAGCCACCATTGAGGCAGGTTGCCCTTCTCTCTCTTGTTCAGTGCTGAAGGCGGGGCTATCGGTGATGTCACCAGGCAGAGTCTCAGACCGGCCTTCTGCAGATCGCCAGACAGAGACATACATTTGTTATTTTTGTGGGGATCAGGTTCTCGTCGGGTCCTAAAACATATCCCCACCCTCTCTACGATATGCATTAGCCTAGGAATGCCCCCCTCTCTCTCTCTCCTTCCCCCCTCTCTTTCTCTCTCTCTCTCTCTCCTCTTTCTCTTTCTCTCCTTCCCCCCTCTCTCTTTCTCTCTCTCTCCTTCCCCCCTCTCTTTCTCTCTCTCTCCTTCCCCCCTCTCTTCCTCTCTCTCTCCTTCCCCCCTCGCTTTCTCTCTCTCTCCTTCCCCCCTCTCTTCCTCTCTCTCTCTCCTTCCCCCCTCTCTTTCTCTCTCTCTCCTTCCCCCCTCTCTTTCTCTCTCTCCTCCCCCCTTTCTCTCTCTCTCCTTCCCCCTCTCTTTCTTTCTCTCTCTCCTTCCCCCCTCTCTTTCTCTCTCTCTCCTTCCCCCCCTCTCTCCTTCCCCCCTCTCTCTCTCTCCTTCCCCCTCTCTCTCTCTCGTTCTCCTTCCCCCTCTTTACCTCTCCCCTCTCTCTCTCCTCTTTCTCTCTCTCCTTCCCCCCTCTCTTTCTCTCTCTCTCCTTCCCCCCTCTCTTTCTCTCTCTCCTTCCCCCCTCTCTCTCTCTCGTTCTCCTTCCCCCTCTTTCTCTCCCCCCCTCTCTCTCTCCTCTTAATCTCTCTCTCTCTCCTTTCCTTGGCCAGGCTGTGTATCTCATGGTCAGGTTGTAATGTGGTGTGGAACATTGAACGTGAGCTCAATATGCATGACTTGGATGTGACTCCGTTTGCCAAAACACACCATGATGTCAGCAACACAACAGAACAGTGTAGAATGGAGTGGGCTGCTAGGTCACTGAAGAGTGAAGAGAGGCGAAAGGAGAGGAGAGGAGAGGAGGAGATGGATTCACCTTCTCTCTCCATCAACCCATTAGTTTATACTCACTTTCTCCAATACTATTTCGCTTACTCTCTTTTTCTCTCTTGGTTCATCTCTTTCTTACTCTCTCTCTTACCATATGCTTCCCAGTCGAAACAGTTTGCCCACATATTATGACAACATTATGTGACGTTATAGGTAGTTTGGTGTTCAGCAGGGCTTTTTTCGGCTGTTCGTGCACACAAAAAAATTTCTTGAGGCAAGTCTAAGTTCGGTAGCCGACGTCTACGCCCCTTCGTCTGTGAATGGTCAACAATACAACTAGTATCAGTGGGAACTATGGATGGGATTTTTCAATGAAGTGTTTGTGTCACGAGTTACAAAGCCAGAACCCAGAAGCAGACCAGGACAAGGTAAGTTGAAACGAAGGTGAGTGTTTATTTACAAGTTCAAGAGTGATGCTGAATAATCCAGGGAACAGAGCGGGCGGCGTTGATTAGTTGTTGGGGGTGCAGTGGTTGATTCAATCATGGCTCGGCAGCCGCCGACCACCAGGCAGAGGTTGGATGAAGGTTCCGGACGAGTGACTGCAGATGGAACAAAACGGAGGTAAGTAAACAATAAATCAACAAGGTGCAAAACAACAAAACTAACGCTAGAAGCTCTACGACTGATACTCTGGTAAACCTACTGTTCATGGCTAACGATCCGGCAGGGAATGGATGTTAGGCCAGAGCCTAAGAAGGGTGATGATCAGGACCAGGTGTGCCGATTGCTGATGGGATGCAGGTGCGGAACTCAAGAGAGCTCCCCGGAGCGTTCCAGAACCCTCGGGAAACTGGAGATTACGAGCAGAAAAACTAGTCCACAGACAGGACCCGACTCAGACTGCCGGGATCGTTACAGTACCCCCCTCCGGCCGAACGCCACCGGGCGGACTCCCCCGAGCGCCAGGATGGAGGCGGTAGAAGTCACGGATGAGGTCAGCATCTAGGATCTGTCGCCGCGGAATCCAACTCCTCTCTTCAGGACCATACCCCTCCCAGTCCACGAGATACTGGAAACCCCGGCCCCGCCGTCTGGAATCCATGATGCGTCGCACCGTGTAGGCAGGACCACCTCCGATCATCCGAGGAGGAGGAGGAGGAGGCGGAGGAGGCAACAGAGGACTGAGGAAAACAGGCTTGAGGCAGGAGACATGAAAGGTGGGATGGACTCTGAGCGTCCTCGGGAGTTTGAGTCGAACTGCCACCGGATTGATCACCTTCTCCACCACAAACGGACCAATGAACTTCGGTAACAACTTCCTAGACTCAGTCCGTAGAGGAAGATCCCGTGTGGCCAACCAGACCCTATCTCCGATGGTATAGGTGGGAGCGGGGATCCGGCGACGATTCGCCTGGAGCTGATACCGGTCCGAAACTCTAAGGAGTGCCTTTCTGGCCCGATGCCAGGTCCGGTGGCAACGACGAATATGGGCCTGAACAGAAGGCACTGAGAGCTCCTTCTCCTGAGAAGGGAACAAGGGAGGTTGGTAGCCATACAGGCACTGGAAGGGAGACATCCCAGTGGCAGATGTAGGGAGAGTATTGTGGGCATACTCAACCCAAGGCAACTGAGAGACCCAGGAGGTGGGGTTGGAAGAGGCCAGGCAGCGTAGCGTGGATTCCATCTTCTGGTTGGCTCTCTCCGCCTGACCATTAGATTGGGGGTGAAAACCAGATGTGAGACTGACTGTAGCTCCAATGGCCAAACAGAAGGACTTCCAGACAGCAGAGGTAAACTGAGGGCCACGGTCGGAAACAATATCACTGGGCAAACCGTGGACCCTGAAAACCTCCCTAACCAGGATCTCGGACGTCTCCGAGGCAGAGGGAAGCTTGGCAATTGGCACAAAGTGGGCGAACTTGCTGAATCTGTCCACGATAGTCAGAACGACCGTGTTCCCCTCAGAAGCGGGCAACCCAGTGACAAAGTCCAGGGCCAGATGCGACCATGGTCGCCGGGGAATAGGAAGGGGGTGAAGTAGTCCAGAGCTGGGCCGATTGGTACTCTTATTCTGCGCACACACTGGACAGGCAGCAACATAACCCCGAGTATCCTCGGCCATGGCAGGCCACCAAAAACGTCTGCGAAGAACCGCGCTGGTTCTGGACCTCCGTCAGACCGGTAGAAAGGTTCCGAACTGCCAACGCGATCTCCTGTAGCTCCGTGCTATGATGGCCCAACATCTTCTCCTGATGGGTAATGGCATGGCGAACAGAGTCCAGGTCCGCTGGGTTCATTACTGGCCGGATCGTTCTGTCACGAGTTACAAAGCCAGAACCCAGAAGCAGACCAGGACAAGGTAAGTTGAAACGAAGGTGAGTGTTTATTTACAAGTTCAAGAGTGATGCTGAATAATCCAGGGAACAGAGCGGGCGGCGTTGATTAGTTGTTGGGGGTGCAGTGGTTGATTCAATCATGGCTCGGCAGCCGCGACCACCAGGCAGAGGTTGGATGAAGGTTCCGGACGAG
Organism: Coregonus clupeaformis; assembly: GCF_020615455.1. Lineage (NCBI taxonomy): Eukaryota > Metazoa > Chordata > Actinopteri > Salmoniformes > Salmonidae > Coregonus > Coregonus clupeaformis. The sequence continues at coordinate 30,443,713 of NC_059197.1, read as the reverse complement.
TGACTGCAGATGGAACAAAACGGAGGTAAGTAAACAATAAATCAACAAGGTGCAAAACAACAAAACTAACGCTAGAAGCTCTACGACTGATACTCTGGTAAACCTACTGTTCATGGCTAACGATCCGGCAGGGAATGGATGTTAGGCCAGAGCCTAAGAAGGGTGATGATCAGGACCAGGTGTGCCGATTGCTGATGGGATGCAGGTGCGGAACTCAAGAGAGCTCCCCGGAGCGTTCCAGAACCCTCGGGAAACTGGAGATTACGAGCAGAAAAACTAGTCCACAGACAGGACCCGACTCAGACTGCCGGGATCGTTACAGTTTGTTGTCATTCTATGAGAGATGAGTAGTTTTTATGTAAATTTTTTCACTTGAGGCATGCTGCACCAAACATCTTAGTTAGATGTAGGAATTGCGAATCTAAGAGCTCTTCGTCAAAAACGTCAAAATTAATGACAGATTTCTTGATTGATCTAAGATTAATTCAGACTATGTTGAGGAAGTGTTTCTGGCTATGTTGTTGCTACGGTGGCTCAAGAGGGACAAACAGTAATATTGATGCTTTTTTTCTAGTTTTTCAAGCGAAGGTCTTTGGGGAGTATGTGAGCACACAGTTGGCTTTGCCTAGCCGAGTTCTGCGAGGAGCAAACCAAACCTAGTTCTGCTAGGAGCCTTTACCCTCCTCTCTCTTGCCGTCTTGTGTTTGAAGGCAGTCTTCAAAGGCAGCTTTCAGGTGGGGGCGAGTGGGTCAGTAGGATACCAGCAGCTACAGTGACAGCTGTGAGGCAGGAGACTGACTGGAGATCAGAGGGTTCTATCTACAGTGACAGCTGTGAGGCAGGAGACTGACTGGAGATCAGAGGGTTCTATCTACAGTGACAGCTGTGAGGCAGGAGACTGACTGGAGATCAGAGGGTTCTATCTACAGTGACAGCTGTGAGGCAGGAGACTGACTGGAGATCAGAGGGTTCTATCTACAGTGACAGCTGTGAGGCAGGAGACTGACTGGAGATCAGAGGGTTCTATCTACAGTGACAGCTGTGAGGCAGGAGACTGACTGGAGATCAGAGGGTTCTATCTACAGTGACAGCTGTGAGGCAGGAGACTGACTGGAGATCAGAGGGTTCTATCTACAGTGACAGCTGTGAGGCAGGAGACTGACTGGAGATCAGAGGGTTCTATCTACAGTGACAGCTGTGAGGCAGGAGACTGACTGGAGATCAGAGGGTTCTATCTACAGTGACAGCTGTGAGGCAGGAGACTGACTGGAGATCAGAGGGTTCTATCTACAGTGACAGCTGTGAGGCAGGAGACTGACTGGAGATCAGAGGGTTCTATCTACAGTGACAGCTGTGAGGCAGGAGACTGACTGGAGATCAGAGGAGGGTTCTAGTTTCCAGCCGAAACAGTAACTAGCTCTCACAGTCTCACGTCAGAATTAGATGTTCATCCATGTTTCTCAAAAGTCCAATTTAGAAGTTGTTGCAAACGTCACATTTTTAAGTGTTTAAGGTCAAGTTTAGGCATTAGCGCCGAAATCTTAAGGTGGGGAACTAACTCTGAATGGTTAAGGTAAGGGTTAAGATTTGGGATAGGCTTAAAACAAAAATCTCAAAAATAACTTTATATCGCTGGATTTCGAACTTGCAACCTTTGGAATCAGAGGAAGATGTTTACAATCATCTGCCATCCCTGTCCACAACTGAAACCTACTTGAAGGTAACAGCGCTCACTGTTGCCCCTAGTGGCTGGTTTCCACGTAGTAATATAATAATATGCCATTTAGCAGACGCTTTTATCCAAAGCGACTTACAGTCATGCGTGCGTAATTATTATTTTTTGTGTATGGGTGGTCCCGGGGATCGAACCCACTACCTTGGCGTTACAAGCGCCGTGCTCTACCAGCTGAGCTACAGAGGACCACGTCATCTCCCGACCTCCTCAGACATGGATGGACGTCAAATACTGACTTGTATCACGGGTGACCTTGCTGGACACAGACACACTGTCACTCTCTCTCCCTGCTCCTAGCTGCCCTACCCCCGCTCATCTCCTCTCCTCTCCTAATTAATTAATTCATTCATTTTATTTATTTTACGTTTTTTTTTATGTGCATTATATTTATCAACCTTTTTAAAATATATTTTTTATATATAGAATACAGAGAATATAGAATATTAGTTTATTTTTTATTTTTTACAACATTTAATTGGTTTGGATACATCATCAACAACCACATAGCGAGTCTGAATCCGAGCCGGCCCAGTGGCGGGACAGAGGATCTATTTAGGAACCAACGCTCTCCTTCTAACACACCTTCCACTGGTCTACACACACACACACACACACACACACACACACACACACACACACACACACACACACACACACACACACACACACACACACACACACACACACACACACACCCTTCCCCTGATCTCACCTCAAAACCACAGTGTTGACTGCACTCCTAGTTCCCATGCAGATCACACTCTGCTGGGATAATATAATATATATAATAATACACAATGGGAAAGTGGGGAAGAGAGGGAGAGAATGACTGTGAGTACTAAATAGAGAGAGAAAGAGAGAGAGAGAGAGAGAGAGAGAGAGAGAGAGAGAGAGAGAGAGAGAGAGAGAGAGAGAGAGAGAGAGAGAGAGAGAGAGAGAGAGAGAGAGAGAGAGAGAGAGAGAGAGAGAGAGAGAGAGAGAGAGAGAGAGAGAGAGAGAGAATGGTCTTTGTTACTCTGGGGACATCTGGTTTCTATTAGGTAGTGGGGGCCGCTAAAATAATGTTTTTCACCCTACAAGCCTTTCTGTGCTATAAATTACCCACCAGCCACTGTGCCTTCCTGACTCAACTGCTTTCACTGAGCCAGTTTTGGTTTCTCAGACGCTCCACTCCTCCCCTCCTCCCCCCTCCTCCCCCCCACCCCCCCATCCTACTTTAGTCCCCTCTTTCCCCATTTCCAAACTCCCTCCCTCTTTTGAGTCAATTCAATAAAACAACCCTGTCATCCTGTCCCTCACACTCCACCTCTCACACTCTCTCTCTCTTTCTGTTCCTACCTCTCTCTTTCTGTTCCTCTCTCTCTCATTCTGTTCCTCTCTCTCTGTTCCTAACTTTCGGATCCTCTCCCTCTCTTTCGGATCCTCTCTCTCTCTTTTGGTTCCTCTCGCTCTCTTTCCGTTCCTCTCTCTCTGTTCCTTTCTTTCTGTTCCTTTCTGTCCATTTTGGTCCCTCTCTCTCTGTTCCTCGTTTTCTGTTCCTCTCTTTCTGTTAATCTCCCGACTGTTCCTCTCTATCTCTCTCTGTTCCTCTCTATCTCTTTCTGTTCCTCTCTCTCTGTTCCTCGCTCTCTGTTCCTCTCTTTCTGTTCCTCTCTCTCTGTTCCTCTCCTTCTGTTCCTCTCCTTCTGTTCCTCTCTCTCTGTGCCTCTCTCTCTTTCTGTTCCTCTCTCTCCGTTCCTCTCTTTCTGGTCCTCTCTCTCTTGTCCTCTCTTTCTGTTCCTCTCTCTCTGTTCCTCTCCTTCTGGTCCTCTCCTTCTGTTCCTCTCCTTCTGTTCCTCTCTTTCTGTTCCTCTCTTTCTGTTCCTCTCTTTCGTTTCCTCTCTCTCTTTCTGTGCCTCTCTCTCTTTTTCTGTCCCTCTCTCTCTGTTCCTCTCTTTCGGTCCTCTCTCTCTGTTCCTCTATCTGTTTCTCTCTTTCTGGTTCTCTCTCTCTGTTTCTCCCTTTCTGTTCCTCTCTCTCCGTTCCTCTGTTTCCGTTCCTCTCTCTCTCTTTCTGTCCCTCTCTCTCTCTTTAGGTTCCTCTCTGTTCTTCTCTTTCTGTTCCTCGCTTTCTGTTCCTCTCTCTCTTTTTCGGTTCCTCTCTCTCTCTTTCCATTACTCTGTCTCTGTACCTCTCTTTCTGTTCCTCTCTTTCTGTTCCTCTCTCTCTCTCTTCTGGGTCCTCTCTCTCTCATTCTGTTCCTCTCTCTCTGTTCCTAACATTCGGACCTCTCTCTCTGTGCCACTCTCTCTGTACCTCTCTCTCTGTTCCTCTCTTTCGGTTCCTCTCTCTCTCTCTTTTGGTCCCTCTCTCTCTCTTGGATCCTCTCCCTCTCTTTCGGATCCTCTCTCTCTCTTTCGGTTCCTCTCTCTCTCTTTTGGTCCCTCTCTCTCTTTCGGACCCTCTCCCTCTCTTTCGGACCCTCTCTCTCTCTTTTGGTTCCTCTCTCTCTCTTTCCGTTCCTCTCTCTCTGTTCCTTTCTTTCTGTTCCTTTCTGTCCATTTTGGTCCCACTCTCTCTGTACCTCGTTTTCTGTTCCTCTCTCTCTGTTAATCTCCCGACTGTTCCTCTCTATCTCTCTCTGTTCCTCTCTATCTCTTTCTGTCCCTCTCTCTTTTTGTCCCTCTCTCTCTTTTTCAGCCCCTCTCTCTCTCTCTTTCGGAGCCTCTCTCTCTTTCCGTTCCTCTTTCTCTGTTCCTCTCTCTCTGTTCCTCTCTTTCTGTTAATCTCTCTCTGTTCCTCTCTCTCTCCGTTCCTCTGATTCCATTCCTCTCTCTCTCTCTCTCTGTCCTCTCTCTCTCTCTCTGTCCTCTCGCTCTCTTTCTGTCCCTCTCTCTTCCTCTCTTTCTGTTCCTCTCTTTCTGTTCCTCTCTCTCTTTCGGTTTACTCTCTCTCTGTTCCTCTCTCTGTTTCTCTCTTTCTGGTCCTCTCTCTCTGTTTCTCTCTTTCTGGTCTATTTCTCTTTCTCTTTCCTATCTCTCTCCTTCGGTTCCTCTTTCTCTCTTTTGGTTCCTCTCTCTCTCTTTCTGTTCCTCTCTATCTCTTTTGGTTCCTCTCTCTCTCTTTCGGTTCCTCTCTCTCTCTTGTTCGGTTCCTCTCTCTCTCTTTCAGTTCCTCTCTCTCTCTTGTTCGGTTCCTCTCTCTCTCTTTCGGTTCCTCTCTCTCTCTCTTTCGGTACCACTCTCTCTCTTTCCATTCCTCTCTCTCTCTTTCTGTTCCTCTCTCTCTTGTTCGGTTCCCCTCGCTCTCCTTCGGTTCCTCTCTCTCTCTCTCTCTCTCTCTCTTTCGATGCCTCTTTCTCTCTTTCCGTTCCTCTCTGTTTCTCTCTTTCCGTTCCTCTCTCTCTGTTTCTCTCTTTCCGTTCCTCTCTCTCTGTTTCTCTCTTTCTGTTCCTCTCTCTCTCTTTCGGTTACTCTCTTTCTCTTTATGTTCCTCTCTCTCTGTTACTCTCGCTCTGTTCCTTTCCCTCTCTTTCTGTTCCTCCCTCTCTCTTTCCGTTCCTCTCTCTCTTTTTTGGTTCCTCTCTCTGTACCTCTCTTTCTGTTCCTCTCTTTCTGTTCCTCTCTCTCTCTTTTGGTTCCTCTCTCTTTGTGCCTCTCTTTGTGTTCCTCTCTCTCTCTCTCTGTTCCTCTCTCTCTGTTCCTATCTTTCTGTTCCTCTCTCTCTCTTTTGGTTCCCCTCTCCCTTTTGGTTCCTCTCTCTCTGTTTCGCTCTCTCTTTGTTAGTCACCTGATTCTGGTTGAAACGTTATGTGTGTATCATTAAAAGGTGTGGGAGCAGCAAACGTAACAGTGAACAGACATGACATAACAGTATTCTCACCAGAGCCACAGAGCCTGAGTATTTACCCCCACCCTTCAGTCAGTCAGTAAGTAGAGAGAGAGAGAGCAAAAGAGAGAGAGAGAGATAGATAGATAGCTTGCCAGGCAGGCCTGATCCGGACCATCCTCTCAAATCAAATGTTATTGGTCACATACACGTGTTTAGCAGATGTTATTGCGTGTTTAGCGAAATGCTTGTGTTTCTAGCTCCAACAGTGCAGTATATCTAACAATTCACAACAATACACACAATACACACAACCTAGAGTAAAATAATGGAATTAAGGAATATATAAATATTATATTTATTAGAGTGAGCAATGTCGGAGTGGCATAGACAAAAAACAGTAGAATAGAATAGAGTATATAGATATGATGAGTAAAGCAGTATGTAAACATTATTAGAGTGACTAGTGTTCCATTATTAAAGTGGCCAGTGATTCCAAGTCTATGTATATGGGGCAGCAGCCTCTAAGGTGCAGGGTTACGTAATGGCTATTTAACAGTCTGATGGCCTTGAGATAGAAGCTGTTTTTCGGTCTCTCGGTCCCAGCTTTGATGCACCTGTACTGACCTCGCCTTCTGGATGATAGCGGGGTGAACAGGCCGTGACTCGGGTGGTTGTTGTCCTTGATGATCTCTGACGATACTCCCCCTGCTCATCACTATCAGAGGTTAAATACAGTTCACCCCAAAGAGGTGCATACAAGGAGAAGGGGTGTGTGTGCGCTTGTGTGCGCGCATGCATATACATGTGCATGTGTGTGTGTCCATGCACGAGTGTGCTTGTGAATGTGCATTTATGTGGGTGTGTGCATGCAATGTGTGTGTTTTTGAGGGTTTATATGGAGACGAGCAGTCTGCGGTTGGCATGAGGGGGCCAGTGTAGGGGTATCGGCTGTAATTATTATTAGTATAAATGGGGGTCAGTGCCTCTTCAACATCTAACACCAATTAGATAAATGAGAGGTGACATGGGCCAGAGATGAAAGGAGAGAGAATTGACTAATGGATGAATCACAGCAGTAACAGCGGCCCAGCGGCCTGGCCCGGACTAGTCTTACCTCCATTAGGATGACCTGTTAGTGGGGTTAGGGTGACCTGTTAGTGGGGTTAGGGTGACCTGTTAGTGGGGTTAGGGTGACCTGTTAGTGGGGTTAGGGTGACCTGTTAGTGGGGTTAGGGTGACCTGTTAGTGGGGTTAGGGTGACCTGTTAGTGGGGTTAGGGTGACCTGTTAGTGGGGTTAGGGTGACCTGCTAGTGGGGTTAGGGTGACCTGTTAGTGGGGTTAGGGGTGACCTGCTAGTGGGGTTAGGGTGACCTGTTAGTGGGGTTAGGGTGACCTGTGACCTGCTAGTGGGGTTAGGGTGACCTGTTAGTGGGGTTAGGGTGACCTGTTAGTGGGGTTAGGGTGACCTGTTAGTGGGGTTAGGGTGACCTGTTAGTGGGGTTAGGGTGACCTGTTAGTGGGGTTAGGGGTGACCTGTTAGTGGGGTTAGGGTGACCTGTTAGTGGGGTTAGGGTGACCTGCTAGTGGGGTTAGGGTGACCTGTTAGTGGGGTTAGGGTGACCTGCTAGTGGGGTTAGGGTGACCTGTTAGTGGGGTTAGGGTGACCTGTGACCTGCTAGTGGGGTTAGGGTGACCTGTTAGTGGGGTTAGGGTGACCTGTTAGTGGGGTTAGGGTGACCTGTTAGTGGGGTTAGGGTGACCTGTTAGTGGGGTTAGGGTGACCTGCTAGTGGGGTTAGGGTGACCTGTTAGTGGGGTTAGGGTGACCTGTTAGTGGGGTTAGGGTGACCTGCTAGTGGGGTTAGGGTGACCTGTTAGTGGGGTTAGGGTGACCTGTTAGTGGGGTTAGGGTGACCTGTTAGTGGGGTTAGGGTGACCTGTTAGTGGGGTTAGGGTGACCTGTGACCTGCTAGTGGGGTTAGGGTGACCTGTTAGTGGGGTTAGGGTGACCTGTTAGTGGGGTTAGGGTGACCTGTTAGTGGGGTTAGGGTGACCTGTTAGTGGGGTTAGGGTGACCTGTGACCTGTTAGTGGGGTTAAGGTGACCTGTTAATGGGGTTAGGGTGACCTGTTAGTGGGGTTAGGGTGACCTGTGACCTGTTAGTGGGGTTAAGGTGACCTGTTAGTGGGGTTAGGGGGACCTGTTAGTGGGGTTAGGGTGACCTGTTAGTGGGGTTAGGGGTGACCTGTTAGTGGGGTTAGGGCGACCTGTTAGTGGGGTTAGGGTGACCTGTTAGTGGGGTTAGGGTGACCTGTTAGTGGGGTTAGGTTTAGCTGTGTCTTGCCCCTGCCAGGAGGGGCTCCCCGGGTGATGCCCCACACCCGCCAGCATCTGGTCTGAAACCAGACCTGCCTATCCAGCCCCATCCTCTTACCCTCTTCCTACCCCCATACTACCCTCCTCCACCCCACCTCCCCCCATGACAAAGATCAACCTCCTTCCAAAAACAGCTCCACGCCCCAGTACAGCAGGCATTACCTCATCCTGGTACTGACTGGGTACTTTGTTTTATGATTGACACACACCTCTGTCCACCTGGTAACCTAATGTGACTTAATGGAGGAGAGAAGAGGAGGTACCATGAGGAGAAAGATAACTATAATGGATGGATGTAACCTGGTACAGTTGATTCAGCATATTGTTCCTGTGCCAACCTCTCTGATTGTGTGAACTCATCCCCCCCAAAAAAACCTGCCTGTGAAAGGATCTTATGAAGCCAGGAAGGAGAGAGAGACAGAGAGAGTGTGCTGACATATTTCAGTGCTGTGTAATCCTAGCTGGTCACGGCCTATCATGTGGACGGCCTGACTGTCATCTCTGGGCTGCTAGTCATTGTGTCACTGTGTCAAGCCCCTGTCTGTCTGTCTGTCTGTATATCAGTCTGCCTGTATAACTGCCTGTCTGTCTCTCTGTTTGTCTGTATGTATATTGTCTGTCTGTCTGTCTGCTATGTCTGTCTGCTCTGTCTTTCTTTCTGTCTGTCTGTCTGTCTGTCTGTCTGTCTGTCTGTCTGTCTGTCTGTCTGTCTGTCTCGCTCTCTCTCTCTGTCTGTCTGTCTGGCGGTCCATCCATCCGTCCCCCCATCTATCTGTCTGTCTGTCTTTCTGTCTCTCTCTAAATTATTCCATCCCATAATTGCCTTGAGGATTTTCATTCCATGAACCCAATCCCTCCTTTGCCTGGCTGCCAGTTCCTCAGATGAAGGCACGTCATTAGCTCAGTGAGACGGACAGAGCCCAGAATTGTATGTCTGTCTGGGGTGTGACTGTCTGTCTGTCTCAGTTGACAGACAACAAACCTCTGCTTGAAAAGGTTCTGCACTTGTGATCCACACGTGCAAATAAAGACTAAAGTTGAAAGTGAAAGTTTGTTTGATGCATGATTTGTGAGGCAGGGGTTGGTTTAGCTAGAGGCTATCTGTTAGCAAGTTAGCCAACATAGTTTCTGGAATGATGTTGTGGATTGAACATGTCAGAAAGTCCTCCGTCTCCATCTGATTGTAGTGACAGTCCTGTTGGCTACAGTGGAAGGTCTAGGAAGAAGACACGGAGGAAACAATCTCATCTGGATACTATGGTAGTAAAACCATCATCATCATCCATGGGATTATTTATCTGGAGATGAGGAGGGGGGAGGAGAGAGACGGGGGAGACCTCTATGCGTGGGTCTAACATATCAAAGCCTGAAGGGTGTGGGGAGGAGGGAGGGAGGGAGGGAGGGAGGGAGGGAGGGAGGGTGGGTTCCTTTGTTCCAACCCCTCCCCAGGATTCCAGAAAGGATCATGGAGCAGGCTGATTTGTCACAGCTCTGAGCTCTCCGTTCTGATTGGTTACGCTGACCAGTGATAATATAAACAAACATTTTCTACCCTGAGATTGAAAGTAACTTGAACTCTGTTTATAAGTTTATACAGAAATGTCACTCATGGATTTACCATGTGTAAACCTCCCAAAAAATGATTTTAAATAGGTCTGGTTTAAAGGAATGTCATTAGTATAAGCAGTGTATGTTGTCTGCTGCGGTATCCTGATACACATCTGTTGGTCTTTAGCCCTATCTATCTATCTATCTATCTATCTATCTATCTATCTATCTATCTATCTATCTATCTATCTATCTATCTATCTATCTATCTATCTATCTATCTATCTCTCTATCTCTCTATCTCTCTATCTATCTATCTATCTATCATCTATCTATCTATCTATCTATCTATCTATCTATCTATCTATCTATCTATCTATCTATCTATCTATCTATCTATCTATCTATCTCTCTATCTCTCTATCTATCTATCTATCTATCTATCTATCTATCTATCTATCTATCTATCTATCTATCTATCTATCTATCTATCTATCTATCTATCTATCTACAGTGGGGGAAAAAAGTATTTAGTCAGCCACCAATTGTGCAAGTTCTCCCACTTAAAAAGATGAGAGAGGCCTGTAATTTTCATCATAGGTACACGTCAACTATGACAGACAAATTGAGGAAAAAAAATCCAGAAAATCACATTGTAGGATTTTTTATGAATTTATTTGCAAATTATGGTGGAAAATAAGTATTTGGTCACCTACAAACAAGCAAGATTTCTGGCTCTCACAGACCTGTAACTTCTTCTTTAAGAGGCTCCTCTGTCCTCCACTCGTTAACTGTATTAATGGCACCTGTTTGAACTTGTTATCAGTATAAAAGACACCTGTCCACAACCTCAAACAGTCACACTCCAAACTCCACTATGGCCAAGACCAAAGAGCTGTCAAAGGACACCAGAAACAAAATTGTAGACCTGCACCAGGCTGGGAAGACTGAATCTGCAATAGGTAAGCAGCTTGGTTTGAATAAATCAACTGTGGGAGCAATTATTAGGAAATGGAAGACATACAAGACCACTGATAATCTCCCTCGATCTGGGGCTCCATGCAAGATCTCACCCCGTGGGGTCAAAATGATCACAAGAACAGTGATCCCAGAACCACACGGGGGGACCTAGTGAATGACCTGCAGAGAGCTGGGACCAAAGTAACAAAGCCTACCATCAGTAACACACTACGCCGCCAGGGACTCAAATCCTGCAGTGCCAGACGTGTCCCCCTGCTTAAGCCAGTAAATGTCCAGGCCCGTCTGAAGATTGCTAGAGTGCATTTGGATGATCCAGAAGAGGATTGGGAGAATGTCATATGGTCAGATGAAACCAAAATATAACTTTTTGGTAAAAACTCAACTCGTTGTGTTTGGAGGACAAAGAATGCTGAGTTGCATCCAAAGAACACCATACCTACTGTGAAGCATGGGGGTGGAAACATCATGCTTTGGGGCTGTTTTTCTGCAAAGGGACCAGGACGACTGATCCGTGTAAAGGAAATAATGAATGGGGCCATGTATCGTGAGATTTTGAGTGAAAACCTCCTTCCATCAGCAAGGGCATTGAAGATGAAACGTGGCTGGGTCTTTCAGCATGACAATGATCCCAAACACACCGCCCGGGTAACGAAGGAGTGGCTTCGTAAGAAGCTTTTCAAGGTCCTGGAGTGGCCTAGCCAGTCTCCAGATCTCAACCCCATAGAAAATCTTTGGAGGGAGTTGAAAGTCCGTGTTGCCCAGCGACAGCCCCAAAACATCACTGCTCTAGAGGAGATCTGCATGGAGGAATGGGCCAAAATACCAGCAACAGTGTGTGAAAACCTTGTGAAGACTTACAGAAAACATTTGACCTGTGTCATTGCCAACAAAGGGTATATAACAAAGTATTGAGTAACTTTTGTTATTGACCAAATACTTATTTTCCACCAAAATTTGGAAATAAATTCATTAAAAATCCTACAATGTGATTTTCTGGATTTTTTTTCTCATTTTGTCTGTCATAGTTGACGTGTACCTATAATGAAAATTACAGGCCTCTCTCATCTTTTTAAGTGGGAGAACTTGCACAATTGGTGGCTGACTAAATACTTTTCCCCCCCACTGTATCTATCTATCTATCTATCTATCTATCTATCTATCTATCTATCTATCTATCTATCTATCTATCTATCTATCTATCTATCTATCTATCTATCTATCTATCTATCTATCTATCTATCTATCTATCTATCTATCTATCTATCTATCTATCTATCTATCTATCTATCTATCTAATCTATCTATGTTTTAGTGTGGTACTTTTCGGAGTATCGAGAACCCAAACCTGCCAGTGTTTTGGTGTGCTAGAATCTGTAGAATTGAGTATCAAAACCTGCCAGTGTTTTAGTGTGGTTACTTTTGGAGAATGGAGTACCAATACATGCCAGTGGCATGCTATAATCTGGAGTAAGGAGTACCAAAACTTGCCAGTGTTTTGGTGTGCTACAATCTGGAGTACGTAGTACCAAAACCTGCCATTTTGGTGTTTTACAATTTGCACTGTGGAATGCCAAAACGTGCCAGTGTTTTGGTGTGGCACAATCTGGAGTAAGGAGTACAAAAAGCATGCCAGTGTTTTGGTGTGGTACAATCTTGAGTATGGAGTGCCAAAACCTGCCAATGTTTTGGTGTGCTACAATCTTGAGTATGGAGTGCCAAAACGTGCCAGTGTTTTGGTGTGGTACAATCTGGAGTACGGAGTACCAAAACCTGCCAGTGTTTTGGTGTGGTTTAGTCTGGAGTATGGAGTACCAAAACGTGTTATTGTTATGGTGTGGTACAATCTGGACTATGGAGTATGGTTTGAATTTGAGGATGTTTCCCCCCTGCTAAAAGCAGCATTCTAGCAGCATAACCAAAGCAGAATGAATCAAAGCAGAGAGAGACCTTCTAAGTCCAACTCTCACCAAGGTTAGCACTAAAGCCAGAGGGCAGAGGCCAGTACAGACAGACAGACAGACAGACAGACAGACAGACAGACAGACAGAGAGACAGACAGACAGAGAGACAGACAGACAGACAGACATACAGAGAGACAGACAGACAGACAGACAGACAGACAGACAGACAGACAGACAGACAGACAGACAGAGAGACAGACAGAGAGACAGACAGACAGACAGACAGACAGACAGACAGACAGACAGACAGACAGACAGAGAGACAGAGTTAACAGACAGATAGACATACAGACAGACAGACAGACAGACAGACAGACAGACAGACAGAGAGACAGAGTTAACAGACAGACAGACAGACAGACAGACAGACAGACAGACAGACAGACAGACAGAGAGACAGACAGACAGACAGAGAGACAGACAGAGAGACAGACAGACAGACAGACAGACAGACAGACAGAGAGACAGACAGACAGACAGACAGACAGACAGACAGACAGACAGACAGACAGACAGACAGACAGACAGACAGAGAGACAGAGTTAACAGACAGATAGACATACAGACAGACAGACATACAGACAGACAGACAGACAGACAGACAGACAGACAGACAGACAGACAGACAGACAGACAGACAGACAGACAGACAGACAGACAGACAGACAGACAGACAGACAGACAGACAGACAGACAGAGAGACAGACAGACAGACAGACAGACAGAGAGACAGAGTTAACAGACAGATAGACATACAGACATACAGACATACAGACAGACAGACAGACAGACAGACAGACAGACAGAGAGACAGAGAGACAGACAGACAGACAGACAGACAGACAGACAGACAGACAGACAGACAGACAGACAGACGTTATCCTATCCTCTCAGCATCATAACAGACCAGGGTTCCTGCCTGTAGTTCAGTCTCTTTGAAGATCTGTTCCCTTAGGTATGGCTGTGTTACGTGACTCGGCCTAGAGAGGAAACGGCTCCTACTAGGAGAGATGTTCTGGTAGTGTTTATCGGTGTGTGCTATGCTGACACCCACGCAACACAGATTGAGAAGCACAGAGACGCACACGCAAACACGCACACACACACACATACACACACAGTCCAGCATGTTGGAGAGATAACAAATAAGTGCTCTGAGAGAGAGGTCATCCACCTCTTCATGACATACAGTACGTCCAAGGTTCCATCCCAGGGTTATATCAGGGTTCTATCAGGGTTCTATCAGGGTTATATCAGGGCTACACCCCAGGGTTTTATCAAGATACTGTCAGGGTTCTATCAGGGTTCCACCCCAGGGTTCTATCAGGGATCTTTCAGGGTTCCACCCCATGATTCCACCAGGGTTCTATCAGGGTTCTAACATAGTTCCACCCAGGTTCTGGACAACTGAAGTCTGAACCAGAAGTACACATCTGGCCCTTATTGTATTGGTGTTTAGTTTACTGCAGAGAGGAGAGGGCAACAAACAAAGAACAGTCCCACCCTGTTCCCATAGCCCTGACTTAAACTCCCTCCTCCCCTCCTCTCCCTCCTCCCCCCTTCTTCTCCCCCCTACCCCCTTCTCTCCTCCTCTCCCTCCTTCCCTCCTCCCCTCCCCTCCTCTCCCTCCTCCCCTTCTCCTCTCCCTCCTCCCCTTCTCCTCTCCCTCCACCCCCTTCTCTCCTCTTCTCCCTCCTCCCCTCCATCTTCTCTCCTCCTCTCCTCCTCTCCCTCCTCCCCTCCTCTCCCTCCTCCCCTTCTCCTCTCCCTCCACCCCCTTCTCTCCTCTTCTCCCTCCTTTCCGTACTCCCCTGCTTCCCTCCGCTCCCTCCTCTCCCTCCTCCCCTCCTTCCCTCCCTGCCCTGGTATGAGGGGATCCATTTGAACACACTAGAGAGAAGGCATGCATTACAGAGAATGCAAAGGTACAGATCTTATATTGCAATAGAATTCCAGCCTCGCCCCACGGGGTAGACGACAGGATCTACTTAAAAGAAAAAAGGCATGAGGGGAGACTTGAAGTCTAAAGAGGATATTAAAAAAATACATTGGAGGAAGAGCGAAAACCCTCCCCCTCTGGCAATATAGTACCTTTCCCTTCAGAGGGAGGTAGAGGGACGGATGGAGGCAGGGATAGAGGGGGGAGAAGGAGAAGTATTGTGTGGGTCTGAAGTGCAGAGCATCTAATGAAAACCAACTGGCAGGCTGTTACTATCTATCCATCCTGGCTAGGATAGGAGAGGAAAAACAGGCCCCCCTCCTCATCCAGCCAGCCCTGCTGCATCTCTCCTGTTCCTCCCTCCTTCACCTCCTCTCCTGTTCCTCCCTCCTTCACCTCCTCTCCTGTTCCTCCCTCCTTCCCCTCCTCTCCTCTCCTGTTCCTCCCTCCTTCCCCTCCTCTCCTGTTCCTCCCTCCTTCCCCTCCTCTCCTGTTCCTCCCTCCTTCCCCTCCTCTCCTCTCCTGTTCCTCCCTCCTTCTCCTCCTCTCCTGTTCCTCCCTCCTTCCCCCTCCTCTCCTCTCCTGTTCCTCCCTCCTTCCCCTCCTCTCCTGTTCCTCCCTCCTTCCCCTCCTTTCCTCTCCTGTTCCTCCCTCCTTCCCCTCCTCTCCTCTCCTGTTCCTCCCTCCTTCCCCTCCTCTCCTCTCCTGTTCCTCCCTCCTTCCCCTCCTCTCCTGTTCCTCCCTCCTTCCCCTCCCCTCCTCTCCTGTTCCTCCCTCCTTCCCCTCCTCTCCTGTTCCTCCCTCCTTCACCTCCTCTCCTGTTCCTCCCTCCTTCACCTCCTCTCCTGTTCCTCCCTCCTTCCCCTCCTCTCCTGTTCCTCCCTCCTTCCCCTCCTCTCCTCTCCTGTTCCTCCCTCCCTCCTTCCCCTCCTCTCCTCTCCTGTTCCTCCCTCCTTTCCTCTCCTGTTCCTCCCTCCTTCCCCTCCTCTCCTCTCCTGTTCCTCCCTCCTTTCCTCTCCTGTTCCTCCCTCCTTTCCTTCCCCTCCTCTCCTGTTCCTCCCTCCTTCCCCTCCTCTCCTCTCCTGTTCCTCCCTCCTTCCCCTCCTCTCCTCTCCTGTTCCTCCCTCCTTTCCTCTCCTGTTCCTCCCTCCTTCCCTTCCCCTCCTCTCCTGTTCCTCCCTCCTTCCCCTCCTCTCCTCTCCTGTTCCTCCCTCCTTCCCCTCCTCTCCTGTTCCTCCCTCCTTCCCCTCCTCTCCTGCTCCTCCCTCCTTCCCCTCCTCTCCTGTTCCTCCCTCCTTCCCCTCCTCTCCTCTCCTGTTCCTCCCTCCTTCCCCTCCTCTCCTGTTCCTCCCTCCCTCCTTCCCCTCCTCTCCTCTCCTGTTCCTCCCTCCCTCCTTCCCCTCCTCTCCTGTTCCTCCCTCCTTCCCCTCCTCTCCTGTTCCTCCCTCCTTTCCTCTCCTGTTCCTCCCTCCTTTCCTCTCCTGTTCCTCCCTCCTTCCCCTCCCCTCCCCTCCTCTTCTTCTATTTCATTTTCAAGATGGAGAAGTGTTTTTCGGGCTGCAGTTGCCATTTTCCCCAAACGTTTTTCCAAATGACTTCTAAAGAGCGAGACCGAGATGTTAGTTAATGAACACGGTCTTGCCCGGGGCCAGGTGACTGTGTGTATTGTAGACTCATAACTAGACTTACTGACTACTGTCTCAGTTGGGAGAAATGTGATGCTCTACAGTTACACTGAAACTAGCTACTTCTGATACACTAACAGAGAAATCTAAGAATGACCAGTAAAATGATCTGAATGACTAGTAAAATGATCTGAATGACTAGTCAAATTATTTGAATGACTAGTCAAATTATTTGAATGACTAGTCAATTTATCTGAATGACTACTAAACTTATCTGAATGACTACTAACATTATCTGAATGACTACTAAACTTATCTGAGTGACTGGTAAAATTATCTGAATGACTGGTAAAATGATCTGAATGACAGGTAAAATGATCTGAATGACTACTAAAATTATCTGAATGACTACTAAAATTATCTGAATGACTAGTCAAATTATCTGAATGACTAGTCAAATTATCTGAATGACTACTAAAATTATCTGAATGACTACTAAAATTATCTGAATGACTAGTAAAATTAACTGAATGAGTAGTCAAAATATCGGAATGACTAGTCAAATTATCTGAGTGACTAGTAAAATTATCTGAATGACTGGTAAATTATCTGAATGACTGGTAAAACTATCTGAATGACTGGTAAAATTATCTGAATGACTAGTCAAATGATCTGAATGACTACTAACATTATCTGAATGACTAGTCAAATTATCTGAATGACTAGTCAAATTATCTGAAGGACACTAAAATTATCTGAATGACCAGTAAAAGTATCTGAATGACTGGTAAAATTATCTGAATGACTAGTACAATTATCTGAATGACTGGTAAAATTATCTGAATGACTAGTACAATTATTTGAATGACTAGTCAAATTATCTGAAGGACACTAAAATTATCTGAATGACCAGTAAAAGTATCTGAATGACTAGTCAAATTATCTGAATGACTAGTAAAAATATCTGAATGACAATAAAATTATCTGAGTGACTGGTAAAATTATCTGAATGACTACTCAAATTATCTGAATGACTAGTCAAAATATCTGAATGACTACTAAAATTACCTGAATGACTAGTAAAATTATCTGAATGACTAGTTAAAATATCTGAATGACTACTAAAATTATCTGAATGACTACTAAAATTATCTGAATGACCAGTAAAAGTATCTGAATGACTAGTAAAATTATCTGAATGAGTAGTCAAAATATCTGAATGACTAGTCAAATTATCTGAGTGACTAGTAAAATTATCTGAATGACTGGTAAAATTATCTGAATGACTGGTAAATTATCTGAATGACTGGTAAAACTATCTGAATGACTGGTAAAATTATCTGAATGACTAGTCAAATGATCTGAATGACTACTAACATTATCTGAATGACTAGTCAAATTATCTGAATGACTATTCAAATTATCTGAAGGACACTAAAATTATCTGAATGACCAGTAAAAGTATCTGAATGACTAGTAAAATTATCTGAATGACTAGTCAAATTATTGAATGACTGGTAAAATTATCTGAATGACTAGTCAAATTATAGAAATGACTAGTACAATTATCTGAATGACTAGTCAAATTATTGAATGACTAGTAAAATTATCTGAATGACTAGTAAAATTATCTGAATGACTAGTACAATTATCTGAATGACTAGTACAATTATTTGAATGACTAGTCAAATTATCTGAAGGACACTAAAATTATCTGAATGACCAGTAAAAGTATCTGAATGACTAGTAAAATTATCTGAGTGACTAGTAAAATTATCTGAGTGACCAGTAAAATTATCTGAGTGACTAGTAAAATTATCTGAATGACTGGTAAAAGTATCTGAATGGCTGGTAAAACTATCTGAATGACTGGTAAAATGATCTGAATGACTAGTACAATTTTCTGAATGACTAGTCAAATTATCTGAATGACTAATACAATTATCTGAATGACTAGTAAAATTATCTGAATGACTACAAAAAGTATCTGAATGACTAGTAAATTGATCTGAATGACTAGTCAAATGATCTGAATGACTGGTAAAATGATCTGAATGACTAGTAAAATAATCTGAATGACTAGTCAAATAATCTGAATGACTAGTCAAATTATCTGAATGACTAGTCAAATTATCTGAATGACTAGTCAAATTATCTGAATGACTAGTCAAATTATCTGAATGACTAGTCAAATTATCTGAATGACTAGTTAAATTATCTGAATGACTAGTCAAATTATCTGAATGACTAGTCAAATTATCTGAATGACTAGTCAAATTATCTGAATGACTAGTCAAATTATCAGAAGGACACTAAAATTATCTGAATGACCAGTAAAAGTATCTGAATGACTAGTCAAATTATCTGAATGACTAGTAAAATTATCTGAATGACTAGTACAATTATTTGAATGACTAGTAAAATTATCTGAATGACTAGTACAATTATCTGAATGACTAGTCAAATTATCTGAATGACTAGTCAAATTATCTGAATGACCAGTCAAATTATCTGAATGACTAGTCAAAATATCTGAATGACTACCAAAATTATATGAATGACTAGTAAAATTATCTGAGTGACTAGTAAAATTATCTGAATGACTGGTAAAATGATCTGAATGACAGATAAAATGATCTGAATGACTGGTTAAATGATCTGAATGACTAGTACAATTTTCTGAATGACTAGTCAAATTATCTGAATGACTAATACAATTATCTGAATGACTAGTCAAAGTATCTGAATGACTACAAACATTATCTGAATGACTAGTAAATTGATCTGAATGACTAGTAAAATTATCTGAATGACTGGTAAAAGTATCTGAATGACTGGTAAAATTATCTGAATGAGTAGTCAAAATATCTGAATGACTAGTCAAATTATCTGAATGACTAGTACAATTATCTGAATGACTAGTCAAATTATCTGAAGGACACAAAAATTATCTGAATGACCAGTAAAAGTATCTGAATGACTAGTAAAATTATCTGAATGAGTAGTCAAAATATCTGAATGACTAGTCAAATTATCTGAATGACTAGTCAAATTATCTGAATGACTAGTCAAATTATCTGAATGACTAGTACAATTATCTGAATGACTAGTACAATTATCTGAAGGACACAAAAATTATCTGAATGACCAGTAAAAGTATCTGAATGACTAGTAAAATTATCTGAATGAGTAGTCAAAATATCTGAAAGACTAGTCAAATTATCTGAATGACTAGTCAAATTATCTGAATGACTATTCAAATTATCTGAATGACTAGTCAAATTATCTGAATGACTACTAATATTATCTGAATGACCAGTCAAATTATCTGAATGACTAGTACAATTATCTGAATGACTGGTAAAATTATCTGAATGACTAGTCAAATTATTTGAAGGACACTAAAATTATCTGAATGACCAGTAAAAGTATCTGAATGACTAGTAAAATTATCTGAATGACTAGTCAAATTATTGAATGACTGGTAAAATTATCTGAATGACTACTAAAATTATCTGAATGACTACTACAATTATTTGAATGACTAGTCAAATTATCTGAAGGACACTAAAATTATCTGAATGACCAGTAAAAGTATCTGAATGACTAGTAAAATTATCTGAATGACTAGTCAAATTATTGAATGACTGGTAAAATTATCTGAATGACTACTAAAATTATCTGAATGACTAGTACAATTATTTGAATGACTAGTCAAATTATCTGAAGGACTACTAAAATTATCTGAATGACCAGTAAAAGTATCTGAATGACTAGTCAAATTATCTGAATGACTAGTAAAATTATCTGAATGACTACTAAAATTATCTGAATGACTAGTAAAATTATCTGAATGACTAGTCAAAATATCTGAATGACTACTAAAATTATCTGAATGACTACTAAAATTATCTGAATGACCAGTAAAAGTATCTGAATGACTAGTGAAATTATCTGAATGAGTAGTCAAAATATCTGAATGACTAGTCAAATTATCTGAGTGACTAGTAAAATTATCTGAATGACTGGTAAAATTATCTGAATGACTGGTAAATTATCTGAATGACTGGTAAAACTATCTGAATGTCTGGTAAAATTATCTGAATGACTAGTCAAATGATCTGAATGACTACTAACATTATCTGAATGACTAGTCAAATTATCTGAATGACTAGTCAAATTATCTGAAGGACACTAAAATTATCTGAATGACCAGTAAAAGTATCTGAATGACTAGTAAAATTATCTGAATGACTAGTCAAATTATTGAATGACTGGTAAAATTATCTGAATGACTACTAAAATTATCTGAATGACTAGTCAAATTATAGAAATGACTAGTACAATTATCTGCATGACTAGTCAAATTATTGAATGACTAGTAAAATTATCTGAATGACTAGTTAAATTATCTGAATGACTAGTACAATTATCTGAATGACTAGTACAATTATTTGAATGACTAGTCAAATTATCTGAAGGACACTAAAATTATCTGAATGACCAGTAAAAGTATCTGAATGACTAGTAAAATTATCTGAGTGACTAGTAAAATTATCTGAATGACCAGTAAAATTATCTGAGTGACTAGTAAAATTATCTGAATGACTGGTAAAATAATCTGAATGACTGGTAGAACTATCTGAATGACTGGTAAAATGATCTGAATGACTAGTAAAATTTTCTGAATGACTAGTCAAATTATCTGAATGACTAATACAATTATCTGAATGACTAGTCAAATCATCTGAATGACTACAAAAATTATCTGAATGACTAGTACAATTATCTGAATGACTGGTAAAATTATCTGAATGACTAGTACAATTATTTGAATGACTAGTCAAATTATCTGAAGGACACTAAAATTATCTGAATGACCAGTAAAATTATCTGAATTACTAGTCAAATTATCTGAATGACTAGTCAAATTATCTGAATGACTAGTCAAATTATCAGAAGGACACTAAAATTATCTGAATGACCAGTAAAAGTATCTGAATGACTAGTCAAATTATCTGAATGACTAGTAAAATTATCTGAATGACTAGTACAATTATTTGAATGACTAGTAAAATTATCTGAATGACTAGTACAATTATCTGAATGACTAGTCAAATTATCTGAATGACTAGTCAAATTATCTGAATGACCAGTCAAATTATCTGAATGACTAGTCAAAATATCTGAATGACTACCAAAATTATATGAATGACTAGTAAAATTATCTGAGTGACTAGTAAAATTATCTGAATGACTGGTAAAATGATCTGAATGACAGATAAAATGATCTGAATGACTGGTTAAATGATCTGAATGACTAGTACAATTTTCTGAATGACTAGTCAAATTATCTGAATGACTAATACAATTATCTGAATGACTAGTCAAAGTATCTGAATGACTACAAACATTATCTGAATGACTAGTAAATTGATCTGAATGACTAGTAAAATTATCTGAATGACTGGTAAAAGTATCTGAATGACTGGTAAAATTATCTGAATGAGTAGTCAAAATATCTGAATGACTAGTCAAATTATCTGAATGACTAGTACAATTATCTGAATGACTAGTCAAATTATCTGAAGGACACAAAAATTATCTGAATGACCAGTAAAAGTATCGGAATGACTAGTAAAATTATCTGAATGAGTAGTCAAAATATCTGAATGACTAGTCAAATTATCTGAATGACTAGTCAAATTATCTGAATGACTAGTCAAATTATCTGAATGACTAGTACAATTATCTGAATGACTAGTACAATTATCTGAAGGACACAAAAATTATCTGAATGACCAGTAAAAGTATCTGAATGACTAGTAAAATTATCTGAATGAGTAGTCAAAATATCTGAAAGACTAGTCAAATTATCTGAATGACTAGTCAAATTATCTGAATGACTATTCAAATTATCTGAATGACTAGTCAAATTATCTGAATGACTACTAATATTATCTGAATGACCAGTCAAATTATCTGAATGACTAGTACAATTATCTGAATGACTGGTAAAATTATCTGAATGACTAGTCAAATTATTTGAAGGACACTAAAATTATCTGAATGACCAGTAAAAGTATCTGAATGACTAGTAAAATTATCTGAATGACTAGTCAAATTATTGAATGACTGGTAAAATTATCTGAATGACTACTAAAATTATCTGAATGACTACTACAATTATTTGAATGACTAGTCAAATTATCTGAAGGACACTAAAATTATCTGAATGACCAGTAAAAGTATCTGAATGACTAGTAAAATTATCTGAATGACTAGTCAAATTATTGAATGACTGGTAAAATTATCTGAATGACTACTAAAATTATCTGAATGACTAGTACAATTATTTGAATGACTAGTCAAATTATCTGAAGGACTACTAAAATTATCTGAATGACCAGTAAAAGTATCTGAATGACTAGTCAAATTATCTGAATGACTAGTAAAATTATCTGAATGACTACTAAAATTATCTGAATGACTAGTAAAATTATCTGAATGACTAGTCAAAATATCTGAATGACTACTAAAATTATCTGAATGACTACTAAAATTATCTGAATGACCAGTAAAAGTATCTGAATGACTAGTGAAATTATCTGAATGAGTAGTCAAAATATCTGAATGACTAGTCAAATTATCTGAGTGACTAGTAAAATTATCTGAATGACTGGTAAAATTATCTGAATGACTGGTAAATTATCTGAATGACTGGTAAAACTATCTGAATGTCTGGTAAAATTATCTGAATGACTAGTCAAATGATCTGAATGACTACTAACATTATCTGAATGACTAGTCAAATTATCTGAATGACTAGTCAAATTATCTGAAGGACACTAAAATTATCTGAATGACCAGTAAAAGTATCTGAATGACTAGTAAAATTATCTGAATGACTAGTCAAATTATTGAATGACTGGTAAAATTATCTGAATGACTACTAAAATTATCTGAATGACTAGTCAAATTATAGAAATGACTAGTACAATTATCTGCATGACTAGTCAAATTATTGAATGACTAGTAAAATTATCTGAATGACTAGTTAAATTATCTGAATGACTAGTACAATTATCTGAATGACTAGTACAATTATTTGAATGACTAGTCAAATTATCTGAAGGACACTAAAATTATCTGAATGACCAGTAAAAGTATCTGAATGACTAGTAAAATTATCTGAGTGACTAGTAAAATTATCTGAATGACCAGTAAAATTATCTGAGTGACTAGTAAAATTATCTGAATGACTGGTAAAATAATCTGAATGACTGGTAGAACTATCTGAATGACTGGTAAAATGATCTGAATGACTAGTAAAATTTTCTGAATGACTAGTCAAATTATCTGAATGACTAATACAATTATCTGAATGACTAGTCAAATCATCTGAATGACTACAAAAATTATCTGAATGACTAGTACAATTATCTGAATGACTGGTAAAATTATCTGAATGACTAGTACAATTATTTGAATGACTAGTCAAATTATCTGAAGGACACTAAAATTATCTGAATGACCAGTAAAATTATCTGAATTACTAGTCAAATTATCTGAATGACTAGTAAAATTATCTGAATGACTACTAAAATTATCTGAATGACTAGTAAAATTATCTGAATGACTAGTCAAAATATCTGAATGACTACTAAAATTATCTGAATGACTACTAAAATTATCTGAATGACCAGTAAAAGTATCTGAATGACTAGTGAAATTATCTGAATGAGTAGTCAAAATATCTGAATGACTAGTCAAATTATCTGAGTGACTAGTAAAATTATCTGAATGACTGGTAAAATTATCTGAATGACTGGTAAATTATCTGAATGACTGGTAAAACTATCTGAATGACTGGTAAAATTATCTGAATGACTAGTCAAATGATCTGAATGACTACTAACATTATCTGAATGACTAGTCAAATTATCTGAATGACTAGTCAAATTATCTGAAGGACACTAAAATTATCTGAATGACCAGTAAAAGTATCTGAATGACTAGTAAAATTATCTGAATGACTAGTCAAATTATTGAATGACTGGTAAAATTATCTGAATGACTACTAAAATTATCTGAATGACTAGTCAAATTATAGAAATGACTAGTACAATTATCTGCATGACTAGTCAAATTATTGAATGACTAGTAAAATTATCTGAATGACTAGTTAAATTATCTGAATGACTAGTACAATTATCTGAATGACTAGTACAATTATTTGAATGACTAGTCAAATTATCTGAAGGACACTAAAAGTATCTGAATGACCAGTAAAAGTATCTGAATGACTAGTAAAATTATCTGAGTGACTAGTAAAATTATCTGAATGACCAGTAAAATTATCTGAGTGACTAGTAAAATTATCTGAATGACTGGTAAAATAATCTGAATGACTACTAACATTATCTGAATGACTAGTCAAATTATCTGAATGACTAGTCAAATTATCTGAAGGACTGGTAAAATTATCTGAATGACTACTAAAATTATCTGAATGACTGCTAAAACTATCTGAATGACTGGTAAAATTATCTGAATGACTAGTCAAATGATCTGAATGACTACTAACATTATCTGAATGACTAGTCAAATTATCTGAATGACTAGTCAAATTATCTGAAGGACACTAAAATTATCTGAATGACCAGTAAAAGTATCTGAATGACTAGTAAAATTATCTGAATGACTAGTCAAATTATTGAATGACTGGTAAAATTATCTGAATGACTACTAAAATTATCTGAATGACTAGTCAAATTATAGAAATGACTAGTACAATTATCTGCATGACTAGTCAAATTATTGAATGACTAGTAAAATTATCTGAATGACTAGTTAAATTATCTGAATGACTAGTACATTTATCTGAATGACTAGTACAATTATTTGAATGACTAGTCAAATTATCTGAAGGACACTAAAATTATCTGAATGACCAGTAAAAGTATCTGAATGACTAGTAAAATTATCTGAGTGACTAGTAAAATTATCTGAATGACCAGTAAAATTATCTGAGTGACTAGTAAAATTATCTGAATGACTGGTAAAATAATCTGAATGACTTGTAAAACTATCTGAATGACTGGTAAAATGATCTGAATGACTAGTACAATTTTCTGAATGACTAGTCAAATTATCTGAATGACTAATACAATTATCTGAATGACTAGACAAATTATCTGAATGACTACAAAAATTATCTGAATGACTAGTAAATTGATCTGAATGACTAGTCAAATTATCTGAATGACTACTAAAATTATCTGAATGACTAGTCAAATTATTTGACTGACTAGTCAAATGATCTGAATGACTGGTAAAATGATCTGAATGACTAGTAAAATTATCTGAATGACTAGTCAAATAATCTGAATGACTAGTCAAATTATCAGAATGACTAGTCAAATTATCTGAATGACTAGTCAAATTATCTGAATGACTAGTCAAATTATCTGAATGACTAGTCAAATTATCTGAATGACCAGTCAAATTATCTGAATGACTAGTCAAATTATCTGAATGACTAGTCAAATTATCTGAATGACTAGGAATGAATAGTCAAATTATCTGAATGACTAGTCAAATTATCTGAATGACTAGTCAAATTATCAGAAGGACACTAAAATTATCAGAATGACCAGTAAAAGTATTTGAATGACTAGATAAATTATCTGAATGACCAGTAAAATTATCTGAATGACTAGTACAATTATTTGAATGACTGGTAAAATTATCTGAATGACTGGTAAAATTATCTGAAGGACACAAAAATTATCTGAATGACCAGTAAAAGTATCTAAATGACTAGTAAAATTATCTGAATGACTAGTCAAAATATCTGAATGACTACTAAAATTATCTGAATGACTACTAAAATTATCTGAATGACTGGTAAAACTATCTGAATGACTGGTAAAATTATCTGAATGACTAGTCAAATGATCTGAATGACTACTAACATTATCTGAATGACTAGTCAAATTATCTGAATGACTAGTCAAATTATCTGAAGGACACTAAAATTATCTGAATGACCAGTAAAAGTATCTGAATGACTAGTAAAATTATCTGAATGACTAGGAATGAATAGTCAAATTATCTGAATGACTAGTCAAATTATCTGAATGACTACTAAAATTATCTGAATGACTAGTCAAATTATAGAAATGACTAGTACAATTATCTGCATGACTAGTCAAATTATTGAATGACTAGTAAAATTATCTGAATGACTAGTTAAATTATCTGAATGACTAGTACAATTATCTGAATGACTAGTACAATTATTTGAATGACTAGTCAAATTATCTGAAGGACACTAAAATTATCTGAATGACCAGTAAAAGTATCTGAATGACTAGTAAAATTATCTGAGTGACTAGTAAAATTATCTGAATGACCAGTAAAATTATCTGAGTGACTAGTAAAATTATCTGAATGACTGGTAAAATAATCTGAATGACTTGTAAAACTATCTGAATGACTGGTAAAATGATCTGAATGACTAGTACAATTTTCTGAATGACTAGTCAAATTATCTGAATGACTAATACAATTATCTGAATGACTAGACAAATTATCTGAATGACTACAAAAATTATCTGAATGACTAGTAAATTGATCTGAATGACTAGTCAAATTATCTGAATGACTACTAAAATTATCTGAATGACTAGTCAAATTATCTGACTGACTAGTCAAATGATCTGAATGACTGGTAAAATGATCTGAATGACTAGTAAAATTATCTGAATGACTAGTCAAATAATCTGAATGACTAGTCAAATTATCAGAATGACTAGTCAAATTATCTGAATGACTAGTCAAATTATCTGAATGACTAGTAAAATTATCTGAATGACTAGTCAAATTATTGAATGACTGGTAAAATTATCTGAATGACTACTAAAATTATCTGAATGACTAGTCAAATTATAGAAATGACTAGTACAATTATCTGCATGACTAGTCAAATTATTGAATGACTAGTAAAATTATCTGAATGACTAGTTAAATTATCTGAATGACTAGTACAATTATCTGAATGACTACTAAAATTATCTGAATGACTAGTCAAATTATCTGACTGACTAGTCAAATGATCTGAATGACTGGTAAAATGATCTGAATGACTAGTAAAATGATCTGAATGACTAGTCAAATTATCTGAGTGACTAGTAAAATTATCTGAATGACTGGTAAAATTATCTGAATGACTGGTAAATTATCTGAATGACTGGTAAAATTATCTGAATGACTAGTCAAATGATCTGAATGACTACTAACATTATCTGAATGACTAGTCAAATTATAGAAATGACTAGTACAATTATCTGCATGACTAGTCAAATTATTGAATGACTAGTAAAATTATCTGAATGACTAGTTAAATTATCTGAATGACTAGTACAATTATCTGAATGACTAGTACAATTATTTGAATGACTAGTCAAATTATCTGAAGGACACTAAAATTATCTGAATGACCAGTAAAAGTATCTGAATGACTAGTAAAATTATCTGAGTGACTAGTAAAATTATCTGAATGACCAGTAAAATTATCTGAGTGACTAGTAAAATTATCTGAATGACTGGTAAAATAATCTGAATGACTGGTAAAACTATCTGAATGACTGGTAAAATGATCTGAATGACTAGTACAATTTTCTGAATGACTAGTCAAATTATCTGAATGACTAATACAATTATCTGAATGACTAGTCAAATTATCTGAATGACTACAAAAATTATCTGAATGACTAGTACAATTATCTGAATGACTGGTAAAATTATCTGAATGACTAGTACAATTATTTGAATGACTAGTCAAATTATCTGAAGGACACTAAAATTATCTGAATGACCAGTAAAAGTATCTGAATGACTAGTCAAATTATCTGAATGACTAGTAAAATTATCTGAATGACTACTAAAATTATCTGAATGACTAGTAAAATTATCTGAATGACTAGTCAAAATATCTGAATGACTACTAAAATTATCTGAATGACTACTAAAATTATCTGAATGACCAGTAAAAGTATCTGAATGACTAGTGAAATTATCTGAGTGACTAGTAAAATTATCTGAATGACCAGTAAAATAATCTGAGTGACTAGTAAAATTATCTGAATGACTGGTAAAATAATCTGAATGACTGGTAAAACTATCTGAATGACTGGTAAAATGATCTGAATGACTAGTACAATTTTCTGAATGACTAGTCAAATTATCTGAATGACTAATACAATTATCTGAATGACTAGACAAATTATCTGAATGACTACAAAAATTATCTGAATGACTAGTAAATTGATCTGAATGACTAGTCAAATTATCTGAATGACTACTAAAATTATCTGAATGACTAGTCAAATTATCTGACTGACTAGTCAAATGATCTGAATGACTGGTAAAATTATCTGAATGACTAGTCAAATTATCTGAATGACTAGTCAAATAATCTGAATGACTAGTCAAATTATCAGAATGACTAGTCAAATTATCTGAATGACTAGTCAAATTATCTGAATGACTAGTCAAATTATCTGAATGACTAGTCAAATTATCTGAATGACCAGTCAAATTATCTGAATGACTAGTCAAATTATCTGAATGACTAGTCAAATTATCTGAATGACTAGGAATGAATAGTCAAATTATCTGAATGACTAGTCAAATTATCTGAATGACTAGTCAAATTATCAGAAGGACACTAAAATTTTCAGAATGACCAGTAAAAGTATTTGAATGACTAGATAAATTATCTGAATGACCAGTAAAATTATCTGAATGACTAGTACAATTATTTGAATGACTGGTAAAATTATCTGAATGACTGGTAAAATTATCTGAAGGACACAAAAATTATCTGAATGACCAGTAAAAGTATCTAAATGACTAGTAAAATTATCTGAATGACTAGTCAAAATATCTGAATGACTACTAAAATTATCTGAATGACTACTAAAATTATCTGAATGACCAGTAAAAGTATCTGAATGACTAGTGAAATTATCTGAATGACTGGTAAAATTATCTGAATGACTGGTAAATTATCTGAATGACTGGTAAAATTATCTGAATGACTAGTCAAATGATCTGAATGACTACTAACATTATCTGAATGACTAGTCAAATTATCTGAATGACTAGTCAAATTATCTGAAGGACACTAAAATTATCTGAATGACCAGTAAAAGTATCTGAATGACTAGTAAAATTATCTGAATGACTAGTCAAATTATTGAATGACTGGTAAAATTATCTGAATGACTACTAAAATTATCTGAATGACTAGTCAAATTATAGAAATGACTAGTACAATTATCTGCATGACTAGTCAAATTATTGAATGTCTAGTAAAATTATCTGAATGACTAGTTAAATTATCTGAATGACTAGTACAATTATCTGAATGACTAGTACAATTATTTGAATGACTAGTCAAATTATCTGAAGGACACTAAAATTATCTGAATGACCAGTAAAAGTATCTGAATGACTAGTAAAATTATCTGAGTGACTAGTAAAATTATCTGAATGACCAGTAAAATTATCTGAGTGACTAGTAAAATTATCTGAATGACTGGTAAAATAATCTGAATGACTGGTAAAACTATCTGAATGACTGGTAAAATGATCTGAATGACTAGTACAATTTTCTGAATGACTAGTCAAATTATCTGAATGACTAATACAATTATCTGAATGACTAGTCAAATTATCTGAATGACTACAAAAATTATCTGAATGACTAGTACAATTATCTGAATGACTGGTAAAATTATCTGAATGACTAGTACAATTATTTGAATGACTAGTCAAATTATCTGAAGGACACTAAAATTATCTGAATGACCAGTAAAAGTATCTGAATGACTAGTCAAATTATCTGAATGACTAGTAAAATTATCTGAATGACTAGTAAAATTATCTGAATGACTAGTCAAAATATCTGAATGACCAGTAAAATTATCTGAATGACCAGTAAAATTATCTGAGTGACTAGTAAAATTATCTGAATGACTGGTAAAATAATCTGAATGACTGGTAAAACTATCTGAATGACTGGTAAAATGATCTGAATGACTAGTACAATTTTCTGAATGACTAGTCAAATTATCTGAATGACTAATACAATTATCTGAATGACTAGTCAAATTATCTGAATGACTACAAAAATTATCTGAATGACTAGTAAATTGATCTGAATGACTAGTCAAATTATCTGAATGACTAGTCAAATTATCTGACTGACTAGTCAAATGATCTGAATGACTAGTAAAATTATCTGAATGACTAGTCAAATAATCTGAATGACTAGTCAAATTATCAGAATGACTAGTCAAATTATCTGAATGACTAGTCAAATTATCTGAATGACTAGTCAAATTATCTGAATGACTAGTCAAATTATCTGAATGACTAGTCAAATTATCTGAATGACTAGTCAAATTATCTGAATGACTAGTCAAATTATCTGAATGAATAGTCAAATTATCTGAATGACTAGTCAAATTATCTGAATGACTAGTCAAATTATCAGAAGGACACTAAAATTATCTGAATGACCAGTAAAAGTATTTGAATGACTAGATAAATTATCTGAATGACCAGTAAAATTATCTGAATGACTAGTACAATTATTTGAATGACTGGTAAAATTATCTGAATGACTGGTAAAATTATCTGAATGACTAGTCAAATTATCTGAATGACTAGTCAAATAATCTGAATGACTAGTCAAATTATCAGAATGACTAGTCAAATTATCTGAATGACTAGTCAAATTATCTGAATGACGAGTCAAATTATCTGAATGACTAGTCAAATTATCTGAATGACCAGTCAAATTATCTGAATGACTAGTCAAATTATCTGAATGACTAGTCAAATTATCTGAATGACTAGGAATGAATAGTCAAATTATCTGAATGACTAGTCAAATTATCTGAATGACTAGTCAAATTATCAGAAGGACACTAAAATTTTCAGAATGACCAGTAAAAGTATTTGAATGACTAGATAAATTATCTGAATGACCAGTAAAATTATCTGAATGACTAGTACAATTATTTGAATGACTGGTAAAATTATCTGAATGACTGGTAAAATTATCTGAAGGACACAAAAATTATCTGAATGACAAGTAAAAGTATCTAAATGACTAGTAAAATTATCTGAATGACTAGTCAAAATATCTGAATGACTACTAAAATTATCTGAATGACTACTAAAATTATCTGAATGACCAGTAAAAGTATCTGAATGACTAGTGAAATTATCTGAATGACTGGTAAAATTATCTGAATGACTGGTAAATTATCTGAATGACTGGTAAAATTATCTGAATGACTAGTCAAATGATCTGAATGACTACTAACATTATCTGAATGACTAGTCAAATTATCTGAATGACTAGTCAAATTATCTGAAGGACACTAAAATTATCTGAATGACCAGTAAAAGTATCTGAATGACTAGTAAAATTATCTGAATGACTAGTCAAATTATTGAATGACTGGTAAAATTATCTGAATGACTACTAAAATTATCTGAATGACTAGTCAAATTATAGAAATGACTAGTACAATTATCTGCATGACTAGTCAAATTATTGAATGTCTAGTAAAATTATCTGAATGACTAGTTAAATTATCTGAATGACTAGTACAATTATCTGAATGACTAGTACAATTATTTGAATGACTAGTCAAATTATCTGAAGGACACTAAAATTATCTGAATGACCAGTAAAAGTATCTGAATGACTAGTAAAATTATCTGAGTGACTAGTAAAATTATCTGAATGACCAGTAAAATTATCTGAGTGACTAGTAAAATTATCTGAATGACTGGTAAAATAATCTGAATGACTGGTAAAACTATCTGAATGACTGGTAAAATGATCTGAATGACTAGTACAATTTTCTGAATGACTAGTCAAATTATCTGAATGACTAATACAATTATCTGAATGACTAGTCAAATTATCTGAATGACTACAAAAATTATCTGAATGACTAGTACAATTATCTGAATGACTGGTAAAATTATCTGAATGACTAGTACAATTATTTGAATGACTAGTCAAATTATCTGAAGGACACTAAAATTATCTGAATGACCAGTAAAAGTATCTGAATGACTAGTCAAATTATCTGAATGACTAGTAAAATTATCTGAATGACTAGTAAAATTATCTGAATGACTAGTCAAAATATCTGAATGACCAGTAAAATTATCTGAATGACCAGTAAAATTATCTGAGTGACTAGTAAAATTATCTGAATGACTGGTAAAATAATCTGAATGACTGGTAAAACTATCTGAATGACTGGTAAAATGATCTGAATGACTAGTACAATTTTCTGAATGACTAGTCAAATTATCTGAATGACTAATACAATTATCTGAATGACTAGTCAAATTATCTGAATGACTACAAAAATTATCTGAATGACTAGTAAATTGATCTGAATGACTAGTCAAATTATCTGAATGACTAGTCAAATTATCTGACTGACTAGTCAAATGATCTGAATGACTGGTAAAATGATCTGAATGACTAGTAAAATTATCTGAATGACTAGTCAAATAATCTGAATGACTAGTCAAATTATCAGAATGACTAGTCAAATTATCTGAATGACTAGTCAAATTATCTGAATGACTAGTCAAATTATCTGAATGACTAGTCAAATTATCTGAATGACTAGTCAAATTATCTGAATGACTAGTCAAATTATCTGAATGACTAGTCAAATTATCTGAATGAATAGTCAAATTATCTGAATGACTAGTCAAATTATCTGAATGACTAGTCAAATTATCAGAAGGACACTAAAATTATCTGAATGACCAGTAAAAGTATTTGAATGACTAGATAAATTATCTGAATGACCAGTAAAATTATCTGAATGACTAGTACAATTATTTGAATGACTGGTAAAATTATCTGAATGACTGGTAAAATTATCTGAAGGACACAAAAATTATCTGAATGACCAGTAAAAGTATCTAAATGACTAGTAAAATTATCTGAATGAGTAGTCAAATTATCTGAATGACTAGTCAAATTATCTGAATGGCTAGTCAAAATATCTGAATGACTACCAAAATTATATGAATGACTAGTAAAATTATCTGAGTGACTAGTAAAATTATCTGAATGACTACTAAACGTATCTGAATGACTACTAACATCATCTGAATGACTAGTAAAATTATCTGAGTGACTAGTAAAATTATCTGAATGACTGGTAAAATTAACTGAATGACAGATAAAATGATCTGAATGACTGGTAAATGATCTGAATGACTTGTACAATTTTCTGAATGACTAGTCAAATTATCTGAATGACTAATACATTTATCTGAATGACTAGTCAAAGTATCTGAATGACTACAAAAATTATCTGAATGACTAGTAAATTGATCTGAATGACTAGTCAAATTATCTGAATGACTTCTAAAATTATCTGAATGTCTAGTCAAATTATATGACTGACTAGTCAAATTATCTGAATGACTGGTAAAATGATCTGAATGACTAGTAAAATGATCTGAATGACTAGTTAAATTATCTGAATGACTAGTCAAATTATCTGAATGACTAGTACAATTATTTGAATGACTAGTCAAATTATCAGAAGGACACTAAAATTATCTGAATGACCAGTAAAAGTATCTGCATGACTAGTCAAATTATCTGAATGACTAGTAAAATTATCTGAGTGACTAGTAAAATTATCTGAATGACTTGTAAAATTATCTGAAGGACTGGTAAAATTATCTGAATGACTAGTAAAATTATCTGAATGACTAGTACAATTATTTGAATGACTAGTCAAATTATCTGAAGGACACAAAAATTATCTGAATGACCAGTAAAAGTATCTGAATGACTAGTAAAATTATCTGAATGAGTAGTCAAAATATCTGAATGACTAGTCAAATTATCTGAATGACTAGTGAAATTATTAGAAGGACACTAAAAGTATCTGAATGACTAGTAAAATTATCTGAATCAGTAGTCAAATTATCTGAATGACTAGTCAAATTATCTGAATGAGTAGCAAAATTATCTGAGTGACTAGTAAAATTATCTGAATTACTGGTAAAACTATCTGAATGACTGGTAAAATTATCTGAATGACTGGTAAAATTATCTGAATGACTGGTAAAACTATCTGAATGACTGGTAAAATTATCTGAATGACTGGTAAAATTATCTGAATGACTAGTCAAATTATCTGAATGACTAGTCAAATTATCTGAATGACTAGTCAAATTATCTGAATGACTACTAAAATTATCTGAATGACTAGTCAAATTATCTGAAGGACACTAAAATTATCTGAATGACCAGTAAAACTATCTGAATGACTAGTAAAATTATCTGAATCAGTAGTCAAATTATCTGAATGACTAGTCAAATTATCTGAATGACTACTAACATTATCTGAATGACTACTAAAATTATCTGAATGACTAGTCAAATTATCTGAATGACTAGTCAAATTGTCTGAATGACTACTAAAATTATCTGAATGACTAGTAAAATTATCTGAATGACTGGTAAAATTATCTGAATGACTGGTAAAATTGTCTGAATGACTAGTCAAATTATCTGAATGACTAGTCAAATTATCTTCAAATTATCTGAATGACTAGTCAATTTATCTGAATGACTGGTAAAATTATCTGAATGACTAGTCAAATTATCTGAATGACTAGTCAAATTATCTGAATGACTGGTAAAATTATCTGAATGACTAGTCAAATTATCTGAATGGTCAAATTATCTGAATGACTGGTAAAATTATCTGAATGACTAGTCAAATTATCTGAATGACTAGTCAAATTCTCTGAATGACATGTCAAATTATCTGAATGACTGTTAAAATTATCTGTATGACTGGTAAAATTATCTGAATGACTAGTCAAATTATCTGAATGACTAGTCAAATTATATGACTGACTAGTCAAATTATCTGAATGACTGGTAAAATGATCTGAATGACTAGTAAAATGATCTGAATGACTAGTTAAATTATCTGAATGACTAGTCAAATTATCTGAATGACTAGTACAATTATTTGAATGACTAGTCAAATTATCAGAAGGACACTAAAATTATCTGAATGACCAGTAAAAGTATCTGCATGACTAGTCAAATTATCTGAATGACTAGTAAAATTATCTGAGTGACTAGTAAAATTATCTGAATGACTTGTAAAATTATCTGAAGGACTGGTAAAATTATCTGAATGACTAGTAAAATTATCTGAATGACTAGTACAATTATTTGAATGACTAGTCAAATTATCTGAAGGACACAAAAATTATCTGAATGACCAGTAAAAGTATCTGAATGACTAGTAAAATTATCTGAATGAGTAGTCAAAATATCTGAATGACTAGTCAAATTATCTGAATGACTAGTCTAATTATCTGAATGACTAGTCAAATTATCTGAATGACTAGTCAAATTATCTGAATGACTAGTCAAATTATTGAATGACTGGTAAAATTATCTGAATGACTACTAAAATTATCTGAATGACTAGTCAAATTATTGAATGACTAGTAAAATTATCTGAATGACTAGTAAAATTATCTGAATGACTAGTACAATTATCTGAATGACTAGTAAAATTATCTGAATGACTAGTAAAATTATCTGAATGACTAGTACAATTATCTGAATGACTACTAACATTATCTGAATGACTAGTCAAATTATTGAATGACTAGTAAAATTATCTGAATGACTAGTAAAATTATCTGAATGACCAGTAAAATTATCTGAGTGACTAGTAAAATTATCTGAATGACTGGTAAAATAATCTGAATGACTGGTAAAACGATCTGAATGACTGGTAAAATGATCTGAATGACTAGTACAATTTTCTGAATGACTAGTCAAATTATCTGAATGACTAATACAATTATCTGAATGACTAGTCAAATTATCTGAATGACTACAAAAATTATCTGAATGACTAGTAAATTGATCTGAATGACTAGTCAAATTATCTGAATGACTACTAAAATTATCTGAATGACTAGTCAAATTATCAGAAGGACACTAAAATTATCTGAATGACTAGTCAAATTATCTGACTGACTAGTCAAATGATCTGAATGACTGGTAAAATGATCTGAATGACTAGTAAAATTATCTGAATGACTAGTCAAATAATCTGAATGACTAGTCAAATTATCTGAATGACTAGTCAAATTATCTGAATGACTAGTCAAATTATCTGAATGACTAGTCAAATTATCTGAATGACTAGTCAAATTATCTGAATGACTAGTCAAATTATCTGAATGACTAGTCAAATTATCTGAATGACTAGTCAAATTATCTGAATGACTAGTCAAATTATCTGAATGAATAGTCAAATTATCTGAATGACTAGTCAAATTATCTGAATGACTAGTCAAATTATCAGAAGGACACTAAAATTATCTGAATGACCAGTAAAAGTATTTGAATGACTAGATAAATTATCTGAATGACCAGTAAAATTATCTGAACGACTAGTACAATTATTTGAATGACTGGTAAAATTATCTGAATGACTGGTAAAATTATCTGAAGGACACAAAAATTATCTGAATGACCAGTAAAAGTATCTAAATGACTAGTAAAATTATCTGAATGAGTAGTCAAATTATCTGAATGACTAGTCAAATTATCTGAATGGCTAGTCAAAATATCTGAATGACTACCAAAATTATATGAATGACTAGTAAAATTATCTGAGTGACTAGTAAAATTATCTGAATGACTACTAAACGTATCTGAATGACTACTAACATCATCTGAATGACTAGTAAAATTATCTGAGTGACTAGTAAAATTATCTGAATGACTGGTAAAATTAACTGAATGACAGATAAAATGATCTGAATGACTGGTAAATGATCTGAATGACTTGTACAATTTTCTGAATGACTAGTCAAATTATCTGAATGACTAATACATTTATCTGAATGACTAGTCAAAGTATCTGAATGACTACAAAAATTATCTGAATGACTAGTAAATTGATCTGAATGACTAGTCAAATTATCTGAATGACTTCTAAAATTATCTGAATGACTAGTCAAATTATATGACTGACTAGTCAAATTATCTGAATGACTGGTAAAATGATCTGAATGACTAGTAAAATGATCTGAATGACTAGTTAAATTATCTGAATGACTAGTCAAATTATCTGAATGACTAGTACAATTATTTGAATGACTAGTCAAATTATCAGAAGGACACTAAAATTATCTGAATGACCAGTAAAAGTATCTGCATGACTAGTCAAATTATCTGAATGACTAGTAAAATTATCTGAGTGACTAGTAAAATTATCTGAATGACTTGTAAAATTATCTGAAGGACTGGTAAAATTATCTGAATGACTAGTAAAATTATCTGAATGACTAGTACAATTATTTGAATGACTAGTCAAATTATCTGAAGGACACAAAAATTATCTGAATGACCAGTAAAAGTATCTGAATGACTAGTCAAATTATCTGAATGACTAGTCAAAATATCTGAATGACTAGTCAAATTATCTGAATGACTAGTCAAATTATCTGAATGACTAGTCAAATTATCTGAATGACTAGTAAAATTATCTGAATGACCAGTAAAAGTATCTGAATGACTAGTAAAATTATCTGAATCAGTAGTCAAATTATCTGAATGACTAGTCAAATTATCTGAATGAGTAGCAAAATTATCTGAGTGACTAGTAAAATTATCTGAATTACTGGTAAAACTATCTGAATGACTGGTAAAATTATCTGAATGACTGGTAAAATTATCTGAATGACTGGTAAAACTATCTGAATGACTGGTAAAATTATCTGAATGACTGGTAAAATTATCTGAATGACTAGTCAAATTATCTGAATGACTAGTCAAATTATCTGAATGACTAGTAAAATTATCTGAATGACTAGTCAAATTATCTGAATGACTACTAGAATTATCTGAATGACTAGTCAAATTATCTGAATGAGTAGTCAAAATATCTGAATGACTAGTCAAATTATCTGAATGACTACTAAAATTATCTGAATGACTAGTCAAATTATCTGAAGGACACTAAAATTATCTGAATGACCAGTAAAACTATCTGAATGACTAGTAAAATTATCTGAATCAGTAGTCAAATTATCTGAATGACTAGTCAAATTATCTGAATGACTACTAACATTATCTGAATGACTACTAAAATTATCTGAATGACTAGTCAAATTATCTGAATGACTAGTCAAATTGTCTGAATGACTACTAAAATTATCTGAATGACTACTAACATTATCTGAGTGACTAGTAAAATTATCTGAATGACTGGTAAAATTGTCTGAATGACTAGTCAAATTATTTGAATGACTAGTCAAATTATCTGAATGACACAAAACTATCTGAATGACCAGTAAAAGTATCTGAATGACTAGTAAAATTATCTGAATGAGTAGTCAAAATATCTGAATGACTAGTAAAATTGTCTGAATGACTAGTCAAATTATCTGAATGACTAGTCAAAATATCTGAATGACTACTAAAATTATATGAATGACTAGTAAAATTATCTGAGTGACTAGTAAAATTATCTGAATGACTGGTAAAATTATCTGAATGACTGGTAAAATTGTCTGAATGACTAGTCAAATTATCTGAATGACTAGTCAAATTATCTTCAAATTATCTGAATGACTAGTCAATTTATCTGAATGACTGGTAAAATTATCTGAATGACTAGTCAAATTATCTGAATGACTAGTCAAATTATCTGAATGACTGGTAAAATTATCTGAATGACATGTCAAATTATCTGAATGACTGTTAAAATTATCTGAATGACTGGTAAAATTATCTGAATGACTAGTCAAATTATCTGAATGACTAGTCAAATTATCAGAAGGACACTAAAATTATCTGAATGACCAGTAAAAGTATCTGCATGACTAGTCAAATTATCTGAATGACTAGTAAAATTATCTGAGTGACTAGTAAAATTATCTGAATGACTTGTAAAATTATCTGAAGGACTGGTAAAATTATCTGAATGACTAGTAAAATTATCTGAATGACTAGTACAATTATTTGAATGACTAGTCAAATTATCTGAAGGACACAAAAATTATCTGAATGACTAGTAAAATTATCTGAATGAGTAGTCAAAATATCTGAATGACTAGTCAAATTATCTGAATGACTAGTCTAATTATCTGAATGACTAGTCAAATTATCTGAATGACTAGTCAAATTATCTGAATGACTAGTCAAATTATTGAATGACTGGTAAAATTATCTGAATGACTACTAAAATTATCTGAATGACTAGTCAAATTATTGAATGACTAGTAAAATTATCTGAATGACTAGTACAATTATCTGAATGACTAGTAAAATTATCTGAATGACTAGTAAAATTATCTGAATGACTAGTACAATTATTTGAATGACTAGTCAAATTATCTGAAGGACACAAAAATTATCTGAATGACCAGTAAAAGTATCTGAATGACTAGTAAAATTATCTGAATGACTAGTACAATTATCTGAATGACTAGTGAAATTATTAGAAGGACACTAAAATTATCTGAATGACCAGTAAAAGTATCTGAATGACTAGTCAAATTATCTGAATGACTAGTAAAATTATCTGAGTGACTAGTAAAATTATCTGAATGACTGGTAAAATTATCTGAATGACTGGTAAAATTATCTTAATGACTAGTAAAATTATCTGAATGAGTAGTCAAAATATCTGAATGACTAGTCAAATTATCTGAATGACTAGTCAAATTATCTGAATGACTAGTCAAATTATCTGAATGACTACTAAAATTATCTGAATGACTAGTCAAATTATCTGAATGAGTAGTCAAAATATCTGAATGACTAGTCAAATTATCTGAATGACTACTAAAATTATCTGAATGACTAGTCAAATTATCTGAAGGACACTAAAATTATCTGAATGACCAGTAAAACTATCTGAATGACTAGTAAAATTATCTGAATCAGTAGTCAAATTATCTGAATGACTAGTCAAATTATCTGAATGACTACTAACATTATCTGAATGACTACTAAAATTATCTGAATGACTAGTCAAATTATCTGAATGACTAGTCAAATTGTCTGAATGACTACTAAAATTATCTGAATGACTACTAACATTATCTGAGTGACTAGTAAAATTATCTGAATGACTGGTAAAATTGTCTGAATGACTAGTCAAATTATTTGAATGACTAGTCAAATTATCTGAATGACACAAAACTATCTGAATGACCAGTAAAAGTATCTGAATGACTAGTAAAATTATCTGAATGAGTAGTCAAAATATCTGAATGACTAGTAAAATTGTCTGAATGACTAGTCAAATTATCTGAATGACTAGTCAAAATATCTGAATGACTACTAAAATTATATGAATGACTAGTAAAATTATCTGAGTGACTAGTAAAATTATCTGAATGACTGGTAAAATTATCTGAATGACTGGTAAAATTGTCTGAATGACTAGTCAAATTATCTGAATGACTAGTCAAATTATCTTCAAATTATCTGAATGACTAGTCAATTTATCTGAATGACTGGTAAAATTATCTGAATGACTAGTCAAATTATCTGAATGACTGGTAAAATTATCTGAATGACTAGTCAAATTATCTGAATGGTCAAATTTTTTGAATGACTGGTAAAATTATCTGAATGACTAGTCAAATTATCTGAATGACTAGTCAAATTCTCTGAATGACATGTCAAATTATCTGAATGACTGTTAAAATTATCTGAATGACTGGTAAAATTATCTGAATGACTAGTCAAATTATCTGAATGACTAGTCAAATTATATGACTGACTAGTCAAATTATCTGAATGACTGGTAAAATGATCTGAATGACTAGTAAAATGATCTGAATGACTAGTTAAATTATCTGAATGACTAGTCAAATTATCTGAATGACTAGTACAATTATTTGAATGACTAGTCAAATTATCAGAAGGACACTAAAATTATCTGAATGACCAGTAAAAGTATCTGCATGACTAGTCAAATTATCTGAATGACTAGTAAAATTATCTGAGTGACTAGTAAAATTATCTGAATGACTTGTAAAATTATCTGAAGGACTGGTAAAATTATCTGAATGACTAGTAAAATTATCTGAATGACTAGTACAATTATTTGAATGACTAGTCAAATTATCTGAAGGACACAAAAATTATCTGAATGACCAGTAAAAGTATCTGAATGACTAGTAAAATTATCTGAATGAGTAGTCAAAATATCTGAATGACTAGTCAAATTATCTGAATGACTAGTCTAATTATCTGAATGACTAGTCAAATTATCTGAATGACTAGTCAAATTATCTGAATGACTAGTCAAATTATTGAATGACTGGTAAAATTATCTGAATGACTACTAAAATTATCTGAATGACTAGTCAAATTATTGAATGACTAGTAAAATTATCTGAATGACTAGTAAAATTATCTGAATGACTAGTACAATTATCTGAATGACTAGTAAAATTATCTGAATGACTAGTAAAATTATCTGAATGACTAGTACAATTATCTGAATGACTACTAACATTATCTGAATGACTAGTCAAATTATTGAATGACTAGTAAAATTATCTGAATGACTAGTAAAATTATCTGAATGACTAGTCAAATTATTTGAATGACTAGTCAAATTATCTGAATGACACAAAACTATCTGAATGACCAGTAAAAGTATCTGAATGACTAGTAAAATTATCTGAATGAGTAGTCAAAATATCTGAATGACTAGTAAAATTGTCTGAATGACTAGTCAAATTATCTGAATGACTAGTCAAAATATCTGAATGACTACTAAAATTATATGAATGACTAGTAAAATTATCTGAGTGACTAGTAAAATTATCTGAATGACTGGTAAAATTATCTGAATGACTGGTAAAATTGTCTGAATGACTAGTCAAATTATCTGAATGACTAGTCAAATTATCTTCAAATTATCTGAATGACTAGTCAATTTATCTGAATGACTGGTAAAATTATCTGAATGACTAGTCAAATTATCTGAATGACTGGTAAAATTATCTGAATGACTAGTCAAATTATCTGAATGGTCAAATTATCTGAATGACTGGTAAAATTATCTGAATGACTAGTCAAATTATCTGAATGACTAGTCAAATTCTCTGAATGACATGTCAAATTATCTGAATGACTGTTAAAATTATCTGAATGACTGGTAAAATTATCTGAATGACTAGTCAAATTATCTGAATGACTAGTCAAATTATATGACTGACTAGTCAAATTATCTGAATGACTGGTAAAATGATCTGAATGACTAGTAAAATGATCTGAATGACTAGTTAAATTATCTGAATGACTAGTCAAATTATCTGAATGACTAGTACAATTATTTGAATG
The DNA here is from genome assembly GCF_020615455.1 of Coregonus clupeaformis. NCBI lineage: Eukaryota > Metazoa > Chordata > Actinopteri > Salmoniformes > Salmonidae > Coregonus > Coregonus clupeaformis. The sequence continues at coordinate 30,401,244 of NC_059197.1, read as the reverse complement.
ACTAGTCAAATTATCAGAAGGACACTAAAATTATCTGAATGACCAGTAAAAGTATCTGCATGACTAGTCAAATTATCTGAATGACTAGTAAAATTATCTGAGTGACTAGTAAAATTATCTGAATGACTTGTAAAATTATCTGAAGGACTGGTAAAATTATCTGAATGACTAGTAAAATTATCTGAATGACTAGTACAATTATTTGAATGACTAGTCAAATTATCTGAAGGACACAAAAATTATCTGAATGACCAGTAAAAGTATCTGAATGACTAGTAAAATTATCTGAATGAGTAGTCAAAATATCTGAATGACTAGTCAAATTATCTGAATGACTAGTCTAATTATCTGAATGACTAGTCAAATTATCTGAATGACTAGTCAAATTATCTGAATGACTAGTCAAATTATTGAATGACTGGTAAAATTATCTGAATGACTACTAAAATTATCTGAATGACTAGTCAAATTATTGAATGACTAGTAAAATTATCTGAATGACTAGTAAAATTATCTGAATGACTAGTACAATTATCTGAATGACTAGTAAAATTATCTGAATGACTAGTAAAATTATCTGAATGACTAGTACAATTATCTGAATGACTACTAACATTATCTGAATGACTAGTCAAATTATTGAATGACTAGTAAAATTATCTGAATGACTAGTAAAATTATCTGAATGACTAGTAAAATTATCTGAATGACTAGTACAATTATCTGAATGACTAGTGAAATTATTAGAAGGACACTAAAATTATCTGAATGACCAGTAAAAGTATCTGAATGACTAGTCAAATTATCTGAATGACTAGTAAAATTATCTGAGTGACTAGTAAAATTATCTGAATGACTGGTAAAATTATCTGAATGACTGGTAAAATTATCTGAATGACTAGTAAAATTATCTGAATGAGTAGTCAAAATATCTGAATGACTAGTCAAATTATCTGAATGAGTACTAAAATTATCTGAATGACTAGTCAAATTATCTGAAGGACACTAAAATTATCTGAATGACCAGTAAAGCTACCTGAATGACTAGTAAAATTATCTGAATCAGTAGTCAAATTATCTGAATGACTAGTCAAATTATCTGAATGAGTAGCAAAATTATCTGAGTGACTAGTAAAATTATCTGAATTACTGGTAAAACTATCTGAATGACTGGTAAAATTATCTGAATGACTGGTAAAATTATCTGAATGACTGGTAAAATTGTCTGAATGACTAGTCAAATTATCTGAATGACTAGTCAAATTATCTTCAAATTATCTGAATGACTAGTCAATTTATCTGAATGACTGGTAAAATTATCTGAATGACTAGTCAAATTATCTGAATGACTGGTAAAATTATCTGAATGACTAGTCAAATTATCTGAATGGTCAAATTATCTGAATGACTGGTAAAATTATCTGAATGACTAGTCAAATTATCTGAATGACTAGTCAAATTCTCTGAATGACATGTCAAATTATCTGAATGACTGTTAAAATTATCTGAATGACTGGTAAAATTATCTGAATGACTAGTCAAATTATCTGAATGACTAGTCAAATTATATGACTGACTAGTCAAATTATCTGAATGACTGGTAAAATGATCTGAATGACTAGTAAAATGATCTGAATGACTAGTTAAATTATCTGAATGACTAGTCAAATTATCTGAATGACTAGTACAATTATTTGAATGACTAGTCAAATTATCAGAAGGACACTAAAATTATCTGAATGACCAGTAAAAGTATCTGCATGACTAGTCAAATTATCTGAATGACTAGTAAAATTATCTGAGTGACTAGTAAAATTATCTGAATGACTTGTAAAATTATCTGAAGGACTGGTAAAATTATCTGAATGACTAGTAAAATTATCTGAATGACTAGTACAATTATTTGAATGACTAGTCAAATTATCTGAAGGACACAAAAATTATCTGAATGACCAGTAAAAGTATCTGAATGACTAGTAAAATTATCTGAATGAGTAGTCAAAATATCTGAATGACTAGTCAAATTATCTGAATGACTAGTCTAATTATCTGAATGACTAGTCAAATTATCTGAATGACTAGTCAAATTATCCGAATGACTAGTCAAATTATTGAATGACTGGTAAAATTATCTGAATGACTACTAAAATTATCTGAATGACTAGTCAAATTATTGAATGACTAGTAAAATTATCTGAATGACTAGTAAAATTATCTGAATGACTAGTACAATTATCTGAATGACTAGTAAAATTATCTGAATGACTAGTAAAATTATCTGAATGACTAGTACAATTATCTGAATGACTACTAACATTATCTGAATGACTAGTCAAATTATTGAATGACTAGTAAAATTATCTGAATGACTAGTAAAATTATCTGAATGACTAGTAAAATTATCTGAATGACTAGTACAATTATCTGAATGACTAGTGAAATTATTAGAAGGACACTAAAATTATCTGAATGACCAGTAAAAGTATCTGAATGACTAGTCAAATTATCTGAATGACTAGTAAAATTATCTGAGTGACTAGTAAAATTATCTGAATGACTGGTAAAATTATCTGAATGACTGGTAAAATTATCTGAATGACTAGTAAAATTATCTGAATGAGTAGTCAAAATATCTGAATGACTAGTCAAATTATCTGAATGAGTACTAAAATTATCTGAATGACTAGTCAAATTATCTGAAGGACACTAAAATTATCTGAATGACCAGTAAAGCTATCTGAATGACTAGTAAAATTATCTGAATCAGTAGTCAAATTATCTGAATGACTAGTCAAATTATCTGAATGAGTAGCAAAATTATCTGAGTGACTAGTAAAATTATCTGAATTACTGGTAAAACTATCTGAATGACTGGTAAAATTATCTGAATGACTGGTAAAATTATCTGAATGACTGGTAAAACTATCTGAATGACTGGTAAAATTATCTGAATGACTGGTAAAATTATCTGAATGACTAGTCAAATTATCTGAATGACTAGTCAAATTATCTGAATGACTAGTCAAATTATCTGAATGACTACTAAAATTATCTGAATGACTAGTCAAATTATCTGAATGAGTAGTCAAAATATCTGAATGACTAGTCAAATTATCTGAATGACTACTAAAATTATCTGAATGACTAGTCAAATTATCTGAAGGACACTAAAATTATCTGAATGACCAGTAAAACTATCTGAATGACTAGTAAAATTATCTGAATCAGTAGTCAAATTATCTGAATGACTAGTCAAATTATCTGAATGACTACTAACATTATCTGAATGACTACTAAAATTATCTGAATGACTAGTCAAATTATCTGAATGACTAGTCAAATTGTCTGAATGACTACTAAAATTATCTGAATGACTACTAACATTATCTGAGTGACTAGTAAAATTATCTGAATGACTGGTAAAATTGTCTGAATGACTAGTCAAATTATTTGAATGACTAGTCAAATTATCTGAATGACACAAAACTATCTGAATGACCAGTAAAAGTATCTGAATGACTAGTAAAATTATCTGAATGAGTAGTCAAAATATCTGAATGACTAGTAAAATTGTCTGAATGACTAGTCAAATTATCTGAATGACTAGTCAAAATATCTGAATGACTACTAAAATTATATGAATGACTAGTAAAATTATCTGAGTGACTAGTAAAATTATCTGAATGACTGGTAAAATTATCTGAATGACTGGTAAAATTGTCTGAATGACTAGTCAAATTATCTGAATGACTAGTCAAATTATCTTCAAATTATCTGAATGACTAGTCAATTTATCTGAATGACTGGTAAAATTATCTGAATGACTAGTCAAATTATCTGAATGACTAGTCAAATTATCTGAATGACTAGTAAAATTATCTGAATGACTAGTCAAATTATCTGAATGGTCAAATTATCTGAATGACTGGTAAAATTATCTGAATGACTAGTCAAATTATCTGAATGACTAGTCAAATTCTCTGAATGACATGTCAAATTATCTGAATGACTGTTAAAATTATCTGAATGACTGGTAAAATTATCTGAATGACTAGTCAAATTATCTGAATGACTAGTCAAATTATCTGAATGACTAGTCAAATTATCTGAATGACTGGTAAAATTATCTGAATGACTACTAAAATTATCTGAATGACTACTAAAATTATCTGAATGACTAGTCAAATTATCTGAATGAGTAGTACAAATATCTGAATGCCTCACTGCCTGCCCGTCCGTCTGGCTGCCTCTTTCCAGCTGCCTACCCCTGGTTGCCCACATATGCCCTGCTGTACTGTATGATGAATATGGTTCTTATAACATTTGGCGGTCGCCCTGCTCCCCAGGGGTCGATGCTCGGGGGAGATAAGGCGCTGAAGAGAAAACTCTTTCACATCCGTACTGCTCACTAATCCGGCCCACACCAGCCTAACCACCAAGCCCATTATCAGCTGTACTGCTCACTAATCCGGCCCGCACCAGCCTAACCACCAAGCCCGTTATCAGCTGTACTGCTCACTAATCCGGCCCGCACCTGCCTAACCACCAAGCCCATTATCAGCAGTACTGCTGCAGCTCAGCTGGCTGCCCTGCTAATGAGTATGAACGTGTGTGTTTGATTGTGTGTGTGTGTTTGTTTGATTGTGTGTATTGTGGAGCTGCAGTTAGCTGTAAGATGGAGTGGGTGCAGGAGGAATGTGTCTGAGTTGTTAGTCTGGGTCACAGTGTGGGTGAGTCTATCAGAGCACTGAGACCTCCATTGAGTGGCAGAGGAAGGAGAATGGAGGGACATTTTAATAGGCCTACATATCAGTACTGATGATCCGTGATTCATGACATTCAGATCTGTTGAGGTTGTGTCAGGAAACTGAATGATGCTGGATTTTCCATGAGTCAGACATTAGGAAACAAGATTCCTTCCTTTTTTCACACATTTACTGAACATCAGTATCATTGGTATCATATCTATGTCTACAGCTGGAATGTAATTCAAAATAAACCAATTTAAGACTTGGGCCCTGGTTAAACCTAGTGCACTAAATGGAAGGGAATAAGGTACCTTTTACCTCCATTGTTAGCTAACCTCCACTTTCCATCAGTCCTTTCCAGTTCATGGTTCCTCATGTAACGGAGTTAAGAACGAACTGAAAGCTCACTCCACAGCTAGCTTGAAATTGGTTAGCTTTTGGGTAGCTCAAACTGTCAAGGAGGGCGGTCACGTGTGTTGCGAAGCAGAGGATCACTGGTTGGAGCCCAGTATGGGGCAGTCGAGGAAGCTAAGCTGTTAGCAACACACTGACCCCCGTTACAGTGGAGGAAGCTAAGCTGTTAGCAACACACTGACCCCCGTTACAGTGGAGGAAGCTAAGCTGTTAGCATCACACTGACCCCCGTTACAGTGGAGGAAGCTAAGCTGTTAGCAACACACTGACCCCCGTTACAGTGGAGGAAGCTAAGCTGTTAGCAACACACTGACCCCCGTTACAGTGGAGGAAGCTGTTAGCATCACACTGACCCCCGTTACAGTGGAGGAAGCTAAGCTGTTAGCAACACACTGACCCCCGTTACACTCACTGCAGCCCGGTCCAACCAGTCAGACTGGCCTCATTAACCACCACAGGCCGACGGAGAGGAGGAGAATAAACTTTTAATTCTCTCCCCATTTATTATTGCCTGCATGCTTTTTAATGAGCACTTTAGTCGGTCACCTCCGCTTGGTGATTTATTGCTGGTTTAGCTGAGATCAGAGGCCTCTGAGGCCAGGGTCCTGGTGGGAGCCTGGCGCAGCTGTCGGGGCTTCCTTCCTAGGGCTGGGACTGGGGCTGGGGTATAGGGTTGGGACTGGGGCTGGGGTATAGGGCTGGGACTGGGGCTGGGGTATAGGGCTGGACTGGGGTATAGGGCTGGACTGGGTTATAGGGCTGGGACTGGGGCTGGGGTATAGGGCTGGGACTGGGGCTGGGGTATAGGGCTGGGACTGGGGCTAGGGTATAGGGCTGGGACTGGGGCTAGGGTATAGGGCTGGGACTGGGGCTGGGGTATAGGGCTGGGACTGGGGCTAGGGTATAGGGCTGGGACTGGGACTGGGGCTAGGGTATAGGGCTGGGACTGGGGCTGGGGTATAGGGCTGGGACTGGGGCTGGGGTATAGGGCTGGGACTGGGGCTGGGGTATAGGGCTGGGACTGGGGCTGGGGTATAGGGCTGGGACTGGGACTGGGGTATAGGGCTGGGACTGGGCTGGGGTATAGGGCTGGGACTGGGGCTAGGGTATAGGGCTGGGACTGGGCTGGGGTATAGGGCTGGGACTGGGGCTGGGGTATAGGGCTGGGACTGGGGCTAGGGTATAGGGTTGGGACTGGGGCTAGGGTATAGGGTTGGGGATGGGGCTGGGGTATAGGTCTGGGTTATATGGCCGGGACTGGGGAGTAGGGCTGGGACTGGGGGGGAGGATGGGGGTCGGGTATAGGGTTGGGGCTGGGGTTTAGGGTTGGGGTATAGGGCTGGGGCTGGGGTATAGGGCTGGGGATTGGGTATAGGGCAGGGGATGGGGTGTAGGGCTGGGGATTGGGTATAGGGCTGGGGATGGGGTATAGGGCTGGGGATTGGGTATAGGGCTGGGGATGGGGTATAGGGCTGGGGATTGGGCTGGGGTATAGGGCTGGGGATGGGGCTGGGGTATAGGGCTGGGGATGGGGCTGGGGTATAGGGCTGGGGATGGGGCTGGGGTATAGGGCTAGGGATGGGGCTGGGGTATAGGGCTGGGGATGGGGTAGGGGTATAGGGCTGGGGATGGGGCTGGGGTATAGGGCTGGGGATGGGGCTGGGGTATAGGGCTGGGGATGGGGCTGGGGTATAGGGCTGGGGATGGGGCTGGGGTATAGGGCTGGGGATGGGGCTGGGGTATAGGGGATGGGGCTGGGGTATAGGGCTGGGGATGGGGATGGGGTATAGGGCTGGGGATGGGGCTGTGGTATAGGGCTGGGGATGGGGCTGGGGTATAGGGCTGGGACTGGGGCTGGGGTATAGGGCTGGGGATGGGGATGGGGTATAGGGCTGGGGATGGGGCTGGGGTATAGGGGATGGGGCTGGGGTATAGGGCTGGGGATGGGGCTGGGGTATAGGGCTGGGGATGGGGCTGGGGTATAGGGCTGGGGATGGGGTAGGGGTAAAGGGCTGAGGTATAATGCTGAGGTATAGGGATGGGGTATAGGAATGAGGCAGGGTCAAGGGGCTGGGGACTAAGTCTTTGGTTAGGCTGCATAAAGAGCCAGGGTCCCCCCACAGCTTTGCCCAACATGGGTTGAGGTGTGAGGTGTGAACTCCCCGGTCTTAATGAGCTGATGGAAAAGTAGGATTATGGTGGGGGTCGGAGGTCAGAGGTGGTGGGACTGACTGGGGCCAGAGAGCCTGGTGTTAATTATCCTCAGCCCCAGCTCCAGTCTCCAGCCCCAGCCCCAGCCCCAGCCCCATACTCCAATCCTATACCCCAGCCCCTTCCCCAGCACCATACTCCAGCCCGATACTCCAGCCCAATACCCCAGCCTCTTCCCCAGCCCTATACGCCAGCTCCAGTCTTCAGCTCAAGCCCCGTACTCCAGTGCTATACCCCAGCCCTAGCCCTTGCCCAAGCCCCATACTCCAGTCCCCATCCCCAGCTCTATACCCTATACCTAATTAGAGTACAGCAGATTAACCAACCAGGTTGGCAGTTCCTGGAGAGAGGATTTCCACAGAGCCTTAACTGACCAGTCCAGACAGGAAGTCACTTTGATGAGATTGTCATGGTGTGTGAGTGAGAGAGGACATTGTAGATGGTAAGGAATCGATTTGAGGTCGATAAGTTATTGAGTGTCTGATGACATTATGGTATGTTGATGAATGATGCATATCTTTAATTGTTGGGGAGGAGTTGTTGACCCTTCGCTAAGCCCTGCCCCCCTTGGTTACTGTTGCAACTTAGGTCAACATTTTCCCAGGAAGCCCAATTCCCCTTTCAAACCACTGGAGAAAACTCTCACAATGATCTCAAACTGTTTTTAATGCACAATGAAATTAAACACAGACTACCCCTTGCTGATCAGGAGACGCTTGGGTATGTTGTGGTGGACTGTCATTACAATTGCTTCAAGGGAACCTGGTCAAATTACATGTGAAGTGTAGCTAGCCACTGGATGGCTCTAAACAGTCAAAGCTACTAACCACTTTTGGAGCTATCAAATGCTCTCAAATCGTTTGCTGATGTCGACAGCAGATGAGTTATATTCCCTAATAAAGCCAATTTAGCTAGCTAGCTAACATACATTTTGAGAAAACATGTTATATTAGTAATGTTTTTAATGAGAGCTAGCTAACCAGCTAGCTTGCAAACAATGCAAAAAACAACAACACTTCAACAGGCTATGAATTCACGTATCATAGTCGCAAGTACCTGGTGGGTACTTCACCTCCGCTAGGCATTAGTGTTAGTACTTCAGTCTCCCCTGTTTTCTCAGCGGCAGCTGTAAGCGGCGGTCATGTCAGTGGCGGTCTCGTCGCCGAAACAAAGGCGGTTCTGCCGAGTTGATCTGCAGAGTTATTTGAAGAAGGAAAGAAAGGAAGCCTCCACACCACTCTCTGACTTGAGTATCTTACGTAGTTATTTTCAGATCTCATTTTGCTCTTTTGTAGCTTTGTCAACTGTGTGTGTGTTTTCTATATCTGTTTGTTACTCTCCCTGTTGGCTTTACAGACGCTCCCCACCCCTTGGCTGCAACCCGTCTAATTTAGTGTACCCTTTGCGCCCAACCCATGAGGAATAACTGGTCTCTGGCAGCATTTGCAACGGCTGATCTGCTGTCAAGAACGCTGAGTTCATCTCGCCTTATGCTGCCCTTCAGTCCCTTGACTTTTTGGCCCTGACAGAGACATGGATCACCCCAGAGAACACTGCTACTCCAGCTGCTCTCTCTTCACCTGACTACGATTTCTCTCATAGTCTGAGAGCATCTGGTTGTCGCGGTGGTGGCAGAGGGCTACTCCTTAGTGGAGAAGTTCTATTTTCTCCCTCTCTCACCTGTCCATCTCCTCATTTGAATTCCATCCTGTCACTGTCACTTGTCCACTCAAGCTTAACATTATTATCATCTATCACCCACCAGGTGCCCTTGGAGAGTTCCTCAATGAACTGGACACCTTGATAAGCTCATTTCCTGATGATGGCTCACCGCTCTTCGTACTGGGCGACATCAACCTCCCGGCGTCTGCCTTCAATTAATTTCTTTTCAACTCTCTCTTTCCTCTCCCTATGTCTTTTGACCTCATCCTTTCCCAGTCCCCTCCCACTCACAAGGCATGCAATACGGTTGACCTCATCTTTACAAGAGGCTGTTCTCCTACTAATCTCACTGCAACCCCCTCCAGGTCTCTGATCACTACTTTGTTTCCTTTTCTGTCTCCCTTTCCTCCAACCCTAACCACTCAGCCCCTACCCAGATCGTCACTTGCTTTCTCCCACTACTCTCTCCTCTTCTATCCTATAAGAAATCCTTCTCCCTCCTCCCTCCTCTCCTCCCATTCCGCATGCTATGACTCGCAGTGTCCCCTTTCCTCCCGGCCGGCTCGGCCCTCCCTTCCTCCTCAGTTGCTGAGTGACTCATTGCGAGCTTACAGAACAGGGCTGAGTGACTCATTGTGAGCTTACAGAACAGGGCTGAGTGACTCATTGTGAGCTTACAGAACAGGGCTGAGTGACTCATTGTGAGCTTCCAGAACAGGGCTGAGTGACTCATTGCGAGCTTACAGAACAGGGCTGAGTGACTCATTGCGAGCTTACAGAACAGGGCTGCAGGCAGCTGAGAGAAAATGGAGGAAAACTAAACTTCTGGAGGACCTATCATCCTTTCCCTCCCTCCTCTCTACCTTCCCTTCCTCTGTATCTGCTGCTAAAGCCATCCTTTCCCTCCCTCCTCTCTACTGTCTCTTCCTCTGTATCTGCTGCTAAAGCCATCCTTTCACTCCCTCCTCTCCACCTTCCCTTCCTCTGTATCTGCTGCTAAAGCCATCCTTTCACTCCCTCCTCTCTACCTTCTCTTCCTCTGTATCTGCTGCTAAAGCCATCCTTTCCCTCCCTCCTCTCTACCTTCTCTTCCTCTGTATCTGCTGCTAAAGCCACTTTTATCACCCAAAATGTCAAGCTTTTGCCTTTATCCCTAGGAAACTATATTCCACCTTCTCCTCCCTCCTAAATCTTTCCCACTCCCTCCTCCCTCTCTGCGGACGACTTTGTCTAGCACTTTGAAAAGAAGGTTGATGACAACCGCTCCTCAGTGGTCCTCTGTAGCTCAGCTGGTAGAGCACGGCGCTTGTAACGCCAAGGTAGTGGGTTCGATCCCCGGGACCACCCATACACAAAAAAAATAAAAATGTATGCACGCATGACTGTAAGTCGCTTTGGATAAAAGCGTCTGCTAAATGGCATATTATATTATTATTATATTATTCACTCAGCCTATTGAGTCCACAGGTCCCACTCACACAGAACTACCCTACACCTTGACCTCTTTCTCCACTCTCTCTCCAGATGAAATCCTGTGACTAGTGATGTTCAGCCGCCAGACAACCTGCCCGCATGACCCCATCCCCTCTTCCCTTCTCCAGGCTATCTCTGGAGACCTTTTCCCATTCCTCACTTCCCTCATAAACTCATCCCTGACCACCACTATCTCTTTCAGTACAATCTTGTTGACCCTAACCAGTCAGGCTTCAAGACAGTCACTCAACCGAGACTGCTCTCCTCTGTGTCACAGAGGCTCTCCACACTGCCAAAGCTGACTCTCTTTCCTCTGTTCTCATCCTCCTAGATCTATCTGCTGCCTTCAACACCGTGAAGCATCAGATCCTCCTCTCCACCCTCTCAGGGCTGGGCGTCTCAGGCTCTGCACACTCTTGAATTGCATCCTACCTGGCAGGCCGCTCCTACCTGGCAGGCCGCTCCTACCTGGCAGGCCGCTCCTACCTGGCAGGCCGCTCCTACCAGGCAGGCCGCTCCTACCTGGCAGGCCGCTCCTACCTGGCAGGCCGCTCCTACCTGGCAGGCCGCTCCTACCTGGCAGGCCGCTCCTACCTGGCAGGCCGCTCCTACCTGGCAGGCCGCTCCTACCTGGCAGGCCGCTCCTACCTGGCAGGCCGCTCCTACCTGGCAGGCCGCTCCTACCTGGCAGGCCGCTCCTACCAGGTGACGTGGAGAGGATCTGTGTCTGACCCTCGTACTCTCACTACTGGTGTCCCCCAGGGCTCGGTTCTACTGGTGTCCCCCAGGGCTCGGTTCTACTGGTGTCCCCCAGGGCTCGGTTCTACTGGTGTCCCCCAGGGCTCTCCCTACTGGTGTCCCCCAGGGCTCGGTCCGAGGCCCCCAGGGCTCGGTTCTACTGGTGTCCCCCAGGGCTCGGTTCTAGGCCCCCAGGGCTCGGTTCTACTGGTGTCCCCCAGGGCTCGGTTCTAGGCCCACTCGTCTTCTCGCTGTACACCAAGTCACTTGGCTCCGTCATATCCTCACATAGTCTCTCCTATCACACTCAACAACTTTTCCCCGTCCCCCCCTTCTGACACCGAGGTGGAAACACACATCGCTGCGTGCCTGGCAGATATCTCAGCTTGGATGTCGGCCCACCACCTCAAGTTCAAGCTCGACAAGACGGAGTTGCTCTTCCTCCCGGTGAAGGCCTGCCCGCTCCAAGACCTCTCCATTGCTGTCCCCCTCCCAGAGTGCAAAGAACCTTGACATGACCCTGGACAACACCCTGTCGTTCTCTGCAAACATCTAAGCAGTGACTCGCTCTACATCCGTAGTGTACGACCCTACCTCACACAGGAAGCGGCGCATGTCATAATCCAGGCACTTGTCATCTCACATCTGGACTGCTGCAACTCGCTGTTGGCTGGGCTCCCCGCTTGTGCCATCAAACCCCTGCAACTTATCCAGAACGCCGCAGCCCGCATGTCACCCTACATCGTCTCCCATGTCACCCCGCTCCTCCGCACACTCCACTGGCTTCCAGTCGAAGCTTGCATCCACTACAAGACCATGGTGATCGCCTACGAATCAGGCTATGCTCAAACCCTACACCCCAACCCGAGTACTCCGTTCTGCCACCTCTGGTCTCTTGGCCCTCCCACCCCTACGGGAGGGCAGTTCCCACTCAGCCCAGTAAAAGCTATTCTCTGTCCCGGCACCCCAATGGTGGACAAAGCTTCCCCCTGAAGCTAGGACAGCAGAGTCCCTGCTCATCTTCCGAAAACATCTTCCCCCCCCACCTTTCGTGAACTAACACTCACACTTGAGTGGGCATAGAGCCAGTGTGTGGGTAGAGTCCAGTGAGTGGGCATAGAGCATGTGCAAGAGCATCAGTGCAACAACAAAAAAGGGGGTAAATGCAAATAGTCCGGGTAGCCGCTCTGGTATCACTTGCCGTGCGATAGCAGAGAGAACAGTATATGAGTTGGGTGAATGGAGTCTTTGACAATTTTTAGGGCCTTCCTCTAACACCGCCTGGTATAGAGGTCCTGGGTGGCAGGGAGCTCGGCCCCAGTGATGTACTGGGCCGTACGCACTATCCTCTGTAGCGCCTTACGGTCGGATGCCAAACAGTTGCCATACCAGGCGGTGATGCAGCCAGTCAAGATGCTCTCAATGGTGCAGCTGTAGAACTTTTTGAGGATCTGAGGGCCCATGAAAAAACCTTTCAGTCTCCTGAGGGGGAAGAGTCATTGTCGTGCCCTATTCAAGACTGTGTTGGTGTGTTTGGACCATGATAGATCCTTAGTGATGTGGACACCGAGGAACTTGAAGCTCTCGACCCACTCCACTACAGCCCCGTCGATGTGAATGGGGGCGTCGGTGATCAAGCCTACCACCGTCGTGTCTTCGGCAAGCTTAATGATGGTGTTGGAGTCATGCGCGGCCACGCAGTCGTGGGGGAACAGGGAGTACAAGAGGGGACTAAGCACACACCCCTGAGGGGCCCCCGTATTGAGGGTCAGTGTGGCGGATGAGTTGTTGGCTACCCTCACCACCTGTGGATGGCCTGTCAGGAAGTCCAGGATCCAGTTGCAGAGGGAGGTGTTTAGTCCCAGGGTCCTGAGCTTAGTGATGAGCTTGGAGGGCACTATGGTGTTGAACGCTGAGCTGTAGTCGATGAACAGCATTCTCACATAGGTGTTCCTCTTGTCCAGTTGGGAAAGGGCAGTGTGGAGTGCAATAGAGATTGAGTTATCTTTGGATCTGTTGGGGCGGTATGCGAATTGGAGTGGGTCCCGGGTGTCTGGGATGATGGTGTTGATGTGAGCCATGACCAGCCTTTCAAAGCATTTTATGGCTACAGATGTGAATGCTACGGGGTGATTTAGACATGTTACCTTTGCGATCTTGGGCACAGAGACTATGGTGGTCTGCTTGAAACATGTAGGTATAAATTTGTCCTTTGGTCTGGTCCAAATTTGAGATTTTCGGTTCCAACCCCCGTGGCTTTGTGAGACGCGGTGTGGGTGAATGGATGATCTCCATGTGTGTTTCCCACCGTAAAGCATGGAGAAGGAGGTGTTATGGTCTAGGGGTGCTTTGCTGGTGACACGGCCTTGATTCAAGGCAAACACAGCGATATGCCATCCCATCTGGTTTGGGCTTAGTGGGACTATCATTTGTTTTTCAACAGGACAATGACCCAACACACCTCCAGGCTGTGTAAGGGCTATTTTACCAAGAAGGAGAGTGATGGAGTGCTGCATCAGATGACCTGGCCTCCACATTCCCCCGGCCTCAACCCAATTGAGATGTTTTGGGATGAGTCGGACTGCAGAGTGAAGGAAAAGCAGCCAACAAGTGCTCAGCATATGTGGGAACTCCTTCAAGACTGTTGGAAAAGCATTCCAGGTGAAGCTGGTTGAGAGAATGCCAAGCGTGTGCAAAGCTGTCATCAAGGCGAAGGGTGGCTATTTGAAGAATCTCAAATATAACATATATTTTGATTTCTTTAACACTTTTTTGGTTACTACATGATTCCATATGTGTTATTTCATAGTTTTGGTGTCTTATTCTACAATGTAAAAACCCTTGAATGAGTAGGTGTGTCCAAACTTTTGGTACTTTATATCAAATTCCCACATTCACAAACGGGCACCCTTACTTTACTCTGGTAGTGTAACGAAAAGTTATAATGGAAGATGAACTTGCATTAAAACATTAGGAAAATGTAACTGGCTACTTTCTTTCTATGGGAAACATAAGACATCTGATGGCCATGCATCGTCTTTGCTCATAATTGAGTTGCAGTATGTGTGGCTGCTAGCCAAATAGTGTTGTACTTCTGTTGTCATCTGATGAAAATGAGTCTATTTTCTGCCTAATGGTTGGCATTCATTTATTTTGTGTGATGAAAAACTAGATTCTAATCTCACTGACGCCGTGCCACAATAAAAATACATGTGTTTGCATGATTAATGCCTTAGCAAATTAATTTCCATTTGTCCTATCTGTGCATAGAGTTCGAAACAGTTAACCCAAACTAAGCTAGCAGTTTTATTACAAGTCTTATTGAAACGTGTTCTCAGAACTTTAATAAAACTTCCTAGGAAAACTTTTAGGGAACCATAGTAAAACGTTCTCAGAACCTTCCTGCAACCTAAAAATTAAAGTTCCCAGAACAGGCAAAATGTTCACTTTCGTTCTAAGAACGTTTACAAAAACGTCAGTTTTACTGGTCAGGAAACGTATGGCTTCGTTCCCAGAACCAATGGGAAACCAAAAACATATGTTCCCACAACTTCCAAGGAACCAAATGTGCTAGCTGGGTATAGATGTTATGCAGATGTTCAAACTATCAATTGCTACTCTGTTGATATGCAACAATTTCCTCAGGTTAGGGTTAGGAAAACGGACCATTGTTTTTAGGGATGTCCATGATTGATCTGTGTCTTGAAACAGTGGCGGGGTAGGTGGTGGTGTCTAAGTAGCCACGTAATGACAAAACAGCACAGAAGACCAAACCAAATAACTGCAAAATGCTTCACTAACCATAATACTAACCCTAGCTCCACTCTCCTCTCTCCTCCACTCTCCTCTCTCCTCCACTCTCCTCTCTCCTCTCCTCTCTCCTCCACTCTCCTCTCTCCTCTCCTCTCTCCTCCACTCTCCACTCTCCTCTCCTCTCTCCTCCACTCTCCACTCTCCTCTCTCCACTCTCCTCTCCTCTCTCCTCCACTCTCCACTCTCCTCTCTCCTCTCTCCTCTCCTCTCTCATTCCACTCTCCTCTCTCATTCCACTCTCCTCTCTCCTCCACTCTCCTCTCTCCTCTTCTCTCCTCTCGCCTCTCCTCTCTCCTCCACTCTCCTCTCTCCTCCACTCTCCTCTCTCCTCTCCCTCTCTCCTCTCTCCTCCACTCTCCTCTTCTCTCTCCTCTCTCCTCCACTCTCCTCTCTCCTCTCCTCTCTCCTCTCTCCTCCACTCTCCTCTCTCCTCTCTCCTCACTCTCCTCTTCTCTCTCCTCTCTCCTCCACTCTCCTCTCTCCTCTCCTCTCTCCTCTCTCCTCTCTCCTCTCTCCTCTTCTCTCTCCTCTCTCCTCTCTCCTACACTCTCCTCTTCTCTCTCCTCCTCTCTCTCCGGGAACCAGGGATGAGAAACCAAAACACTCTTAGAGTCATGGTGGTTGGTGGTGGATGTTTCCAAGAGGGCCAAGACGACTATCTAAGTCAAATCAGTCAGGAACTGGCCTCTAAGGAAAAACATATGCATTCATTAGTTTTCACACTAGCAGTTAAGACTTCATGTTTGCACTACGGTGGATGGATGGATGGTGTACAGGGTAAGGGTTAGTGTATGGGACAGTGCATGTATGTTTTGACAGTCACAGGGTTGGGAACAGACTGAGAGCTCAGGGAATTGAATCCTTCCAGAGGTCAGGATTGGGGTCAGCCGTGCTCCCCTCCCCTGATTGGTCCTGCAGGGAGTTAGTTGAAGCACTGTGGCCAGAGAATTATGCACAAAGCTCATCAGACCACAGTGACTGGTACTCTCATGTCGGTTCAAGTACTTCTGATTCTATGACTGTCTGGGACGAGAGTCTTACCTGATCATACAAATGACCTGACCATGCAGGAAAAACTGTGGGGGTGTTGAGCATGTGGAACAGCCATGACAGGAGCAAACTGTTGGGGTGTTGAGCATGTGGAACAGCCATGACAGGAGCAAACTGTGGGGGTGTTGAGCATTGGGAACAGCCATGACAGGAGCAAACTGTTGGGGTGTTGAGCATTGGGATTCACCCCTTCTCACCCCTTCTCACCCCTTCTCACCCGTCCTCACCCCTTCTCACCCGTCCTCACCCCTTCTCACCCGTCCTCACCCCTTCTCACCCGTCCTCACCCCTTCTCACCCGTCCTCACCCCTTCTCACCCCTTCTCACCCCTTCTCGCCCGTCCTCACCCCTTCTCACCCCTTCTCGCCCGTCCTCACCCCTTCTCACCCCTTCTCACCCCTTCTCACCCGTCCTCACCCCCTTCTCACCCCTTCTCACCCCTTCTCGCCCGTCCTCACCCCTTCTCACCCCTTCTCACCCGTCCTCACCCCTTCTCACCTGTCCTCGCCCGTCCTCACCCCTTCTCACCCCTTCTCACCCGTCCTCACCCCTTCTCACCTGTCCTCACCCCTTCTCACCCCCTACTGGTCCTACTGTCAGTCTGTCCAAGTGTTCCCTATAGGACCATCAATCCTCCCCATGACAGGACAGCCCAGCAAGGCCCTTCTCTCTGAGCTCCATCTCTCTTGCACATCAATTTGTCCCGGGTCTTTAGTTTCCTCCTCATCTTGACACTCAAAACAACGCTTAACTGTTTCTACATTCTGTATCATCTGATCTGACATCATAGCTCCTCTGATAGTTCTGTGTGTTGATCTTAGGTCTCTGTCTGTCTACAATCATGACTGTAGTAGCTCACCGAACTAAAGCCTACACATTAGCTCTGTAAGCTAACACAAGTCTTCGGGTCATCAGGTCTAGAGTTTTTCCCGGGTCAGGTCACGTGGTCAGGAAAACCTCCTGCCCATCAGTTCACAGAGCAGCGGCAGAGAGAGAGAGGGAGAAAGAGGAGAGAGGAAGTGTATCCATCTCACACTGGGTGGAGGTTTTACCAGTGATAGGACACAGGACCATGAAATCCAGGCTCTTTAAAGCAGGCTCTTTAGTCCTCTTTAACAGACCTGTAAACCTCCTCTGACTGGCCTGATCAGGAGACCACACTGAGACCACAGGCAGAAAGACAGGCAGACAGGCAGACATTCACACGGAAAAGTGATTGCTTTCAAAAACAACGCTTTATCTGCATTCCCAATCAAAAATAGCTAGAAAATTCGAACATATATTTTATGGAAAAGAGAGATGTTGTGTGTTTCTGAACGATGCTTCGTGCTGCCTTGTTGACAACATGACCGATCGGTCATACTATTCTATTTGATTAGGGTGCTCCTCCTTCACCTCTTGTGCCTGTTCATATCAAGCATTTCTATTGGTTAATTGCCTGGTCATGTGACATGAGCTACATGTATTTAAACCCCCTTGTTTTGTGTTTCCCGGTGGCTGTCCACGGGAAGTGAATGCAGTCAGGAGGCATGGTGGAGACTTTTTGGTGAGAGCACGTGGCTGATGGCGTTTGAGCTTAAATGAGAACTGGAGAAAATGGACACCTGCCTTCTGGGCTGCACCACTTCCTGTATCCCTTTTTGTTTTCTTTGGTTTGTTGATATGTTTTGTGTGATTTAACTGCATGTTTTTTTACGGAAAAATAAAATGATACGCAGTTTGGAAATGAATTACGGAACTGAAATCAAATAATGTGCTTGGAGAAATGTGGAGAAAACCTGGATGTTTGTAGCACACTGTAACCATAGCTGGCTGTTCGTAGCACACCGTAACCATAGCTGGCTGTTCGTAGCACACCGTAACCATAGCTGGCTGTTCGTAGCACACCGTAACCATAGCTGGATGTTTGTAGCACACAGTAACCATAGCTGGCTGTTCGTAGCACACCGTAACCATAGCTGGCTGTTCGTAGCACACAGTAACCATAGCTGGCTGTTTTTAGCACACCGTAACCATAGCTGGCTGTTTTTAGCACACCGTAACCATAGCTGGCTGTTTTTAGCACACCGTAACCATAGCTGGCTGTTCGTAGCACACCGTAACCATAGCTGGCTGTTTTTAGCACACCGTAACCATAGCTGGCTGTTTTTAGCACACCGTAACCATAGCTGGCTGTTTTTAGCACACCGTAACCATAGCTGGCTGTTTTTAGCACACCGTAACCATAGCTGGCTGTTTTTAGCACACCGTAACCATAGCTGGCTGTTTGTAGCACACAGTAACCATAGCTGGCTGTTCGTAGCACACAGTAACCATAGCTGGCTGCTAGGCAGATATGGAATGGGAAGGTTTAGAGGGGCCCCTCAGGGTTGACTTGTGGGTCTAGGTGACTTTTGTCCAGCAAACCTAATTTGAAACAGGAGCCTGGCCCTTTCTCAGACTTCTCTCTCCACCCACCCTCTCTCTCGCTCTCTGGGAGCAGTAGTTTATGCGTCTGGACCAGGCTGGGAGAGGAGAATGGGATCTGAGGGTGTGGGGGAGAAAAGGGGAGAGAAGGGGGAGAGAGAGACCTAGTCAGTAGTACAACTGAATACATTCAACTTAAATGTGTCTTCCGCATTTAACCCAACCCCTCTGAATCAGAGAGGTGCGGAGGGCTGCCTTAATCCACGTCTTCGATGCCCGGGGAACAGTGGGTTAACTGCCTCTGATGCAGCACTCCAACACTCTCCATATTTGTGAAGTAGCCCTTACACAGCCTGGAGGTGTGTTGGGTCATTGTCCTGTTGAAAAACAAATGATAGTCCCACTAAGCCCAAACCAGATGGGATGGCGTATCGCTGCAGAATGCTGTTGTAGCCATGCTGGTTAAGTGTGCCTTGAATTCTAAATAAATCAGTGTCACCAGCAAAGCACCCCCACACCAGCCATACAGAAAGACTCATGTGAAGGTGAAATTACAGAAGGGGAACTTCTGGATGCAATTAAAGACTTTAAGTCCGGGAATACTCCAGGGTTGGATGGCATACCAGTCGAGGTATACCAAACCTTTTTTGATATACTAAGAGGACCGTTATTAGCTTGTTTTAACCACTCCTATGTAAATGGTAGATTATCAGACACTCAAGAAGAAGGTCTGATTTCATTATTACTGAAACAGGATACAAGTAAATATAAAGATAATAATATGCCATTTAGCAGACGCTTTTGTCCAAAGCAACTTACAGTCATGTGTGCATACATTTTTACGTATGGGTGGTCCCGGGGATCGAACCCACTACCCTGGCGTTACAAGCGCCATGCTCTACCAATTGAGCTACAGAGGACCACAGTCCATTTAAAAAAATTGGAGGCCCCTTACACTTCAGTGTTGTGATGCAACATTTCTAGCAAAGTGCATTGCAGTTATAATTAAAAAGGTATTGTCGGATATTATTCATTCTCATCAGACAGGTTTTTTACATGGACGAATCATTGGAGATAATATAAGGCAAGTACTGGAAACAATAGAAAATCTGGGAAACCAGGCCTTCTATTCATAGCAGACTTTGAAAAGGCATTTGATAAAGTATGACTGGAGTTTATATATAAATGCCTGGAGATATTCAATTTTGGAGAATCTCTTATAAAATGGGTTAAAATCATGTATAGTAACCCAAGGTGTAAAATAGTAAATAATGGCTATTTCTCCGAAAGTTTTAAACTGTTAAGGGGAGTCAAACAAGGTTGTCCACTATCGGCATATCTATTTATTATGGCCATCGACAATGTCAGCTATTAAAATCAGATCCAACAATAATATCAAGGGATTAGAAATCCAGGGCTTAAAAACAAAGGTGTCATTGTACGCTGATGATTCATCTTTTCTTTTAGATCCACAACTAGAATCCCTCCACAGCCTCATAGAGGATCTAGATACATTTTCTAACCTCTCTGGATTACAACCAAATTATGACAAATGTACTATATTACGTATTGGATCACTAAAAAAAAATTACATTACCATGTAGTTTACCCATAAAAAGGTCTGATGTGGATATACTTGGAATACATATCCCAAATGAAATAAATTATTTCACTCCAATGCATTTTAAAAGAAAGTTAGCAAAAATAGAGAAGAACTTGCTACCATGGAAAGGTAAATACCTGTCAATTTGTGGAAAAATCACCCTGATTAAATCTTTAGTATTATCCCAGTTGACCTATATGCTTATGGTCTTGCCTACGCCTAGCGAACAGTTTTTTAAATTATATGAGAAAAAAATATTCCATTCGATTTGGAACGGCAAACCAGACAAAATTAAACGTGACTGTTTATATAATGAATATGAATTCAGAGGACAGAAATGATTAAATATTAAAGCATTAGACCTATCACTAAATCTTCAGTCATACAAAACGTGTACTTAAATCCGAACTGGTTCTCTAGCAAATTAGTACGATTATCTCACCCCATGTTCAAGAATGGCCTTTTTCCATTCCAAAGTTGGTTGCAATTTCAATTTAATCCTCCAGAGATTTTTGAAGTACCGATTCCATGGCATAGTGTTTATGAATTTATATGTAAAACGAAGCCAGAGTCAAAACTTCTAATTTTATCAAATTTCAATTATTATAAAAAAGTATTTCTACCAATAGAATGTTG